>NC_080378.1:53863897-54163897 GCF_014773155.1 Arachis stenosperma | reverse complement strand
GGCACAATATTATACTATCATAAATAATACTCTTTACAAAAGAGGGATGTCAATACCACTGCTAAAATACGTGCCGACTTCCAACACAAAGGAAGTCCTAGAAGAAGTACACAGTGGCATCTGTGGCAATCACCTTGGAGCGCAGGCACTCGCAAAAAAAGTACTACGGGCAGGATTTTATTGGCCAACTCTACAAAAAGAAGCTATAGAATTTGTAAGGACATGTTCACCATGTCAGAAACATGCCAACTTTCACACTGTCCCGCCAGAGGAACTCATCAATGTGACTTCACCTTGGCCATTCGCAAAATGGGGACTCGATCTTCTCGGACCTTTTTCTCAAGGATCAGGACTATTCAAATTCCTTATAGTAGGAATAGACTACTTCACAAAATGGATTGAGGCAGAACCCCTAGCTAACGCCACGGCTCAAAGAAGTCGAAAATTTCTATATAGAAACATTGTCATAAGGTTTGGAGTTCCATACTCCATCACTACGGACAATGGTACCCAGTTCACAGATGCAGGCTTCAGAAAACTAGCAGCTGACTTGAATATAAAATAACAATTCACCTCTGTCGAGCACTCCCAAGCCAATGGACAAGCTGAAGCTGCTAACAAAGTCATATTAGCAAGGTTAAAATGGAGATTACAAGACGCAAAGGGAGCCTGGGCTGAAGAGCTCCCACAAGTCCTATGGGCATATCGGACGACTCCACATTCCACTACAAATGAGTCACCTTTTCGATTAGCTTACGGAATGGAGGCAATGATCCCAGTGGAGGTCGAAGAAGGATCACCCAGAGTGATCCACTATAGCAAAAAAGCCAACTCCCAACTTCAAAGGAAAGAGCTCGACTTACTTCCGTAAATCCGAGAAAGAGCTCGGATAAGGGAAGAGGCGTTGAAATGACGGATGGCCTCCAGATACAACCAAAAGGTAATACAGCGGGCCTTTGCTGAGGACGACCTTATACTAATCCAAAACGACATCGAAACAACTCGACCTGGAGAAGGAAAGCTGGCAGCAAACTGGAAAGGACCCTACTGAGTCAAAAAAGTGCTGGGAATGGGCTACTACAAGCTTTCTGAACTCGACGGGCGAGAGCTTCCTAGGTCATGGCACGCCTGCAACCTGAGAAGGTACTATAGCTAGGGATGATAAAAGATCTTGGACAAGGCGCACTCTTTTTCCTGAAAAAGGTTTTTTAACGAGGCACCAAGCCAAGACTTACAAATCACCCGACTTAGGAAATTAACCCCCCATGTATATTTGAATTCTCTTTTAATAAAATTTGTTCAGATTTTCTACAAACGCTCAAGTCGCATTATTCTGAAACATTCATCGCCCAATTATAAAGCTACAGATCGACAGAAATTGAAAACCAAATTCACTGCGCGATCACGATAAAGACCAAAGATGAAAACCAAATTCATTAAAAGGTCGACCAAACGAGGGTTAAAACCCAAACTCTACAAAATCGGCAAAGATGAAAACAGAATAATGGAAGAAGTTATAGAAAGTGATCTATAGAAAGGACCTGACGAGGTCCTAATAAAATGGATTGCTATAAAATAACTTAAAGACTGACCGGCGCAAAGAAGTCAGACCAGCCACAATAACCCAAGTTATAAGTAAAGCCCTGGAAAGAGGTATGGCCAACCCTATAAAAGAGGATTACTATAACTTAGAAGAGCCCGACATGACGAAGTCAGACTCCTACGAAAAAGTTACAAAGGTAATCCCTGAAAGAGACTTGAACAAGGTCTAAGAATGAGGATTACCAAGTAACTCGACAGGGCCCGACATGACAAAGTCGGCCCAAAAACATAAAGTTACAAAAGGTAATCCCTGAAAGAGACTTGAACAAGGTCCAAGAAAGAGGATTACCAAATAACTCGATAGGGCCCGACATGACAAAGTCGGCCCAAAAACATAAAGTTACAAAAGGTAATCCCTGAAAGAGACTTGAACAAGGTCCAAGAAAGAGGATTACCAAGTAATTCGACAGGGCCCGACATAACGAAGACGGCCCGAAACATAAAGCTACAAAAGGTAATCCCTGAAAGAGACTTGAACAAGGTCTAAGAAAGAGGATTATCAAGTAACTCGACAGGGCCCGACATGACGAAGTCGGCTCAAAACATAAAGCTACAAAAGGTAATCCCTGGAAGAGACCTGAACAAGGTCCAAGAAAGAGGATTACTAAGTAACTCGACAGGGACCGACATGACGAAGTCAGCCCAAAAATATAAAGGTAATCCCTGAAAGAGACCTGAACAAGGTCCAAGAAAGAGGATTACCAAGTAACTCGACAGGATCCGACATGATAAAGCTACCCCTGAAAGAGACTTAAGTAAAGTCCAAAAAGGAGGGTTACAAACAAACAGCTCGGACCAAAACCAAGTTGAGGAAATCGGCAATCTCAGAATTATAATTCCTAACGAAGACTTGAACAAAGTTCAAATTGTTGAAAGTGGCGTCAGGCAAAGGAATCAAGCCGATCAAGTCTGACAAAATCCCAACACTCTCAAAGACTTCGAAGGTACCAAGACGAACGCAAACAGATATGATATGAAAACAGAAAGCTATTGGTGCACGAAATTGTGATCTCTAATAATGGCATTCAATTTGGTATGCGCATCTACTAACTCAGCACTTTCTTCACAACTTCGCACAACTAATCAGCAAGTACACTAGGTCGTCCAAGTAATACCTTACGTGAGTAAGGGTCGATCCCACGGAGATTGTTGGTATGAAGCAAGCTATGGTCATCTTGTAAATCTCAGTTAGGTGGATAATAATTGGTTATGGAATTTTCAAATAATAATAATAAATAAACAGAAAATAAAGATAGAAATACTTATGTAAATCATTGGTGAGAATTTTAGATAAGTGTATGGAGATGCTTTATCCCTGTTGGATCTCTGCTTTCCTACTGCCTTCCTTCAATCCTTCTTACTCTTTTCCATGGCAAGCTGTACGTAGGGCATCATTGTTGTCAATGGCTACATCCCATCCTCTCCGTGAAAATGGTTCAAATGCTCTGTCACAGCACGACTAATCATCTGTCGGTTCTCAATCATGTCGGAATAGAATCCATTGATTCTTTTGCGTTTGTCATCACGCCCAACAATCGCGAGTTTGAAGCTCGTCCCAGTCATTCAATCCCTGAATCCTACTCAGAATATCACAGACAAGATTAGACTTTCCGGATTCTCATGAATGCCACTAACAATTCTAGCTTATACCACGAAAATTCTGATTAAGGAATCCAAGAGATATGCACTCGGTCTAAAGTAGAACGGAAGTGGTTGTTAGTCACGCGTTCATAGGTGAGAATGATGATGAGTGTCACGGATTATCATATTCATCATGTTGAAGTGCAACGAATATCTTAGAACAAGAAGAAACTGAATTGAATAGAAAATAATAGTAATTGCATTAAAACTAGAGGTACAGCAGAGCTCCATACCCTTAATCTATGGTGTGTAGAAACTCCACCGTTGAAAATACATAAGTGATGGTCCTTGCATGGCCGAATGGCCAGCCCCCAAATGTGAACAAAGATGTAAAATTCAAATGTCTAATACAATAGTAAAATGTCCTATTTATACTAGACTAGCTTGTAGGGTTTACAGAAATAAGTAATTGATGCAGAAATCCACTTCTGGGGCCCACTTGATGTGTGCTTGGGCTGAGCTTGAGCTTTACACGTGCAGAGGCTTCTTTTGGAGTTAAACGCCAAGTTGTAACGTGTTTTTGGCGTTTAACTCTGGTTTGTGACGTGTTTCTGGCGTTTGACTCCAGAATGCAGCTTGGAACTGGCGTTGAGCGCCAGTTTGCATCATCTAATCTCGAATAAAGTATAGACTATTATATATTGTTGGAAATCTCTGGATGTCTACTTTCCAACGTCGTTGAGAGCGGGCCATTTGGAGTTCTGTAGCTCCAGAAAATCCATTTCGAGTGTAGGGAAGTCAGAATCCAACAGCATCAACAGTCCTTTGTCAGCCTTTTATCAGAGTTTTGCTCAGGTCCCTCAATTTCAGCCAGAAAATACCTGAAATCATAGAAAAACACACAAACTCATAGTAAAGTCCAGAAATGTGAATTTAGCATAAAAACTAATGAAAACATCCCTAAAAGTAACTAAATCCTACTAAAAATACCTAAAAACAATGCCAAAAAGTGTATAAATTATCCGCTCATCACAACACCAAACTTAAATTGTTGCTTATCCCCAAGCAACTGAAAATCAAATAGGATAAAAAGAAGAGAATATACTATAAATCCCAAAATATCAATGAATATTAGTTCTAATTAGATGAGCGGGACTTGTAGCTTTTTACTTCTGAACAGTTTTGGCATCTCACTTTATCCATTGAAGTTCAGAATGATTGGCATCTATAGGAACTTAGAATTTCAGATAGTGTTATTGATTTTCCTAGTTAAGTATTGATGACAAGTCATCATATACCCATTTTCTATGCTTTTTCATACAAGAAATTGATGATTTGTGCTTAAATATTGAATGCTTTTTGTACTTAAATGATATATTTTCTTGATATTTTAATTTTATAAATCTTGTAGGAAATAAGAAGAAAAAGAAGCAAAGAAGCACAAAAAAGGAGAAAAAAAGAGCTTTGGGACACACTTTGAAGTTGGGGTACACTTTGGAGCCTTAGGCCACGCTTTTAAAAGCGTGCCCATGACCAAATCAAGGAAGGAAGCAGCCAGCACGCACACTGCCCTGCCCTTGCCAAGGGCAGGGCAGAATCGTGATGCATATTGAGGTTGGAAGCAAGAATTTCGCTAAGGTAAAATCTGGGCGCTCACAGCATGACCATGCCTCCTTCAACGGGCTATAACTTGAGCTACAGAGGTCCGATTGATCTGCTTCTAGTTGCGTTGGAAAGCTGACATTTAGAGCTTTCCAACGATATATAGAAATCCATATTTGGCGTACAATTGAGGCAGGAACGAGAGACATCTTTAAAGGCCAAAAATAAGCGAAAATAAACTAAAGTGCTTCCACCAAGGCTCGAAGCTGGAGCCTCAATCCAAAACAAAGTGGCGCTCAATTTTCTGCCCTGCCCTCTTGGAGAGCAGGGCAATGTCGTGCTCTTCATGGAAAATCAAGGAAAAATTGCTCCTCAAGTGCTTTCACCAAGTTTCGAACCAAGCACCATGAGGAAGCAAGGAACTAAGTCCCATTACCGTGCCAAGGAAGCCAAAGAAAATGAAGTAGCGTGTGTTTCGGCCATGATTCGAACTTGGGACATCAAAGTGAAAACACTGCCCTGCCCTCCGCGAGGGCAGGGCAGCATTTTTGTGTGGCATGATTCTGGCGCACCAAGAAACGAATCTGGCGCACCAAGGAAGGATTCTGGCAGCACCAGTGCGCACCAAATCACAATTCTGGCGCACCAATTTTTCCTGCCCTGCCCTCCACAAGGGCAGGGCAGCATCTTCACACACCAAGCCCGCACCACGCCCGCACCACGCACGCACCATGCATCAATTTTCTGCCCTGCCCTCCACAAGGGCAGGGCAGCCTCGTGGGAGCAACATATGGGCCAAAATTCAATTTAATTCATTTCTTCACCAAATTAAATCAAGGCCATCCAAGACCCATTCTCCCTCAAATACAAAGCAAGCAAAGCCCACTCAACATGACTCAAAGGCACAAGAACAAGCTAGAATTAGGATTTTCATTTTGTTTTAATTTCATTTTCATTTTTCATTTTGTAAAGCCTATATAAAGGCATCAATTCCATCTTTGTAGGGAGAGCTCTTTCCTTTATTTTTTTTCTGTCTTAAATTTGTGATTGAGAGTGAAGGAATTCTGTTTCCCTCTTGGTCTAAGATTTCTCTTGTTATTCTTCTGCAAAATTTCAGTGAATTAAGGATTTCTCTTGTTTTGAACCAAAACTCTTTTTACTGCTTTCATCTTCTTTCCATCTGCAATTGTTCTTGGTTGGATCAAGGAAGGGAGTGAGATCTAGACTTGTTTTCTAGTCTCTTTGATTCCCTGAGATCTTAAATTTTATTTTGCAATTGAGTTGAGTTCTTAGCTGCTATTCTATTTTTACTGTTCCATTGGCTTTCAATTTACTTTCAAGCAATTTAATTCTTCTACACTTGTTCTTCATTTTACATTTCTGTTCACGATCCTAATTTACTTTCCTGCAAGTTAAGCTTTCTGCAATTATTCTAAGTGCTGCTCTCATTTAATTTCCAGCACCCCAGCCCCTGCCCTTTACATTTGATGCAATTTAGAATTCTTGCAATTTAAGTTTCAGCTATTTTACTTTCTTGTTCTTTAAGTTTCCTGCCATTTACATTCTGCAACTTTATCATTCCTGCAATTTACTTTCTGTTGATCAACTTCACACAAATTCACTTCAATGTTAGCTTGACTAAACTAATCACCCACTAAAATTGCTTGATCCATCAATCCCTGTGGGATCGACCTCACTCTAAGTGAGTTATTACTACTTGATGCGACCCGGTACACTTGCCGGTTGGATCTGTGTGTTGGAAAATTCTTTTTCCACAAAAACACCATCAAGTATGTTGATTCTTGAATACAGCTACTTTTATGAGTCTTGGCCGTGGCCCTAAGCACTTTGTTTTCCAGTATTACCACCAGATACATAAATACCACAGACACATGACTGGGTGAATCATTTTCAGATTGTGACTCAGCTTTGCTAAAGTCCCCAGTTAGAGGTGTCCAGAGTTCTTAAGCATACTCCTTTTGCTTTGGATCACGACTTTAACCACTCAGTCCCAAGCTTTTCACTTGGACCTGCATGCCACACGCACATGGTTAGGGACAGCTTGATTTAGCCGCTTAGGCCTAGATTTTATTTCCTTGGGCCCTCCTATCCATTGATGCTCAAAGCCTTGGATCCTTTTTACCCTTGCCTTTTGGTTTTAAGGGCTATTGACTTATTCTGCTTGCTTTTCTTTTTCTTTCTAATATTTTTTTCGCCACTTTTTTTTTCGCAAGCTTTGTTCTTCACTGCTTTTTCTTGCTTCAAGAATCAATTTTATGATTTTTCAGATTATCAATAACATTTCTCTTTGTTCATCATTCTTTCAAGAGCCAACAATTTTAACATTCATAAACAACAAGATAAAAAATATGCTATATTCAAGCATTCATTCAGAAAACAAAAAGTATTGTCACCACATCAATATAATTAAACTAAATTCAAGGATAAATTCGAAACTCATGTACTTCTTGTTCTTTTGTATTAAAACATTTTTCATTTAAGAGAGGTGAAGGATTTATGGAATTATTTATAGCCTTAAGACATAGTTACTAGACACTAATGATCATGTAATAAAGACACAAACATAGACAATATATAGCATAAAAACCAAAAAACAGAGAAATAAGAAGAAGGACTGAGTCCACCTCTGTTATGGTGGCGCTTTCTTCTTGAAGAACCAATGATGTCCTTGAGTTCTTCTATGTTTCTTCCTTGCCTTTGTTGCTCCTCCCTTATTGCTCTTTGATCTTCTCTAATTTCATGGAGAATGATGGAGTGCTCTTGATGTTCCACCTTTAATTGATCCATATTGTAACTCAAGTCTTCTAGAGAAGTGTTGAGTTATTCCCAATAGTTGTTGGGAGGAAAGTGCATCCCTTGAGGCATCTCCGGAATTCCTTGGTGATGAGCTTCCTCATGCGTCTCTTGGGATCTATGAGTGGGCTCTCTTGTTTGCTCCATCCTTTTCTTAGTGATGGGCTTGTCCTCCTCATTGAGGATATCTCCTTCTATGATAACTCCAGCTGAGTAGCATAGATGGCAAATAAGATGAGGAAAAGCTAATCTGGCCAAGGTAGAGGACTTTTCGGCTATTTTTTAGAATTCAAGGGAGATGACTTCATGAACTTCTACTTCCTCTCCAATCATGATGCTATGGATCATGATGGCCCGATCCACAGTAACTTCGGATCGGTTGCTAGTGGGAATGATGGAGCGTTGGATGAACTCCAACCATCCTCTAGCCACAGGCTTGAGGTCCAGTCTTCTCAATTGAAACGGCTTGCCTTTGGAGTCTCTTTTCCATTGAGCTTCTTCCACACATATGTCCATAAGGACTTGGTCCAACCTTTGATCAAAGTTTACCCTTCTAATGTAGGGGTGTGCATCTCCTTGCATAATGGGCAAGTTGAATGCCAACCTCATATTTTCCGGACTAAAATCTAAGTATTTCCCCCGAACCATTGTAAGATAATTCTTTGGATTCGGGTTCATACTTTGATCATGGTTCCTAGTAATCCATGCGCTGGCATAGAACTCTTGAACCATTAGGATTCCGACTTGTTGAATGGGGTTGGTCAGAACTTTCCAACCTCTTCTTAGGATCTCATGTCGGATCTCCGGATACTCATTTTTCTTGAGTTTGAAAGGGACCTCGGGGATCACCTTCTTCTTGGCCACAACTTCATAGAAGTGATCTTGATGGGCTTTTGAGATGAATCTCTCCATCTCCCATGACTCGAAGGTGGAAGCTTTTGACTTCTCTTTCCCTTTTCTAGAGGTTTCTCCGACCTTAGGTGCCACAATGGTTATGGAAAAACAAAAAGCTATATTTTTACCACACCAAACTTAGAATATTACTCGCCCTCGAGCAAGATAAGAAAGAAGAGAAGAAGAAGAAAAAGAAGAAGAAAAAGGAGGAGATGGAGAGAGGTGTATTCGGCCAAGGGGGAGAAGAGAGGGTTGTGTTGTGTGAAAATGAAGAAGAATGGAGGGGTTTATATAGTGGAGGGAGAGGGGTTAAGGTTCGGCCATATTGGGTGGGTTTGGGTGGGAAAGGAATTTTGAATTTGAAGGTAGGTGGGGTTTCTGCACTACAAGAAAAAGGCGTATTTGTAACAAAAAATATTGTTACAAAACGTCGAAATTTTGAAACAAAAGTTTTTTGTAACAAAAAAAGGGTCCATTGCAGTAAGTCCCGTTACAAAAAGTTTTTGTAACGAAAAATGGAACTGTTACAATTCAATATCATATTTTGTAACAATTTTTCCTAATACAAAAAACCAGAAGCCGTTACAAAAGTGGTAACAAATTTTGATCTTGAAGGTATTTTTTGTGACAGTCAATTTTTTTCCTATCAAAAAATTTTGTTACAAAATGTAACACGATTTTGTAACATTTTTTCCTTTAGTTACGAAAGTAAATTAATTATTTTGTAACTTTTTTTTATTACAAATTACATGCATAATTTACTAAATTATTTTTTAAATTAACTAATATATTAACGCTTTTAATAAACAAGTTTACATGTATATAATATGCAAAAACATACATAAGTCAAACAAGATCCTTTTAGCTAAAATTGTCTTGAAACAAAATAACATTAGCTAGTGAGTACATTGATTAGTTTAACCAAAACATAAAAGTTCAACCAAAACATAAAAGTTCTAACTTCTAACATAGATTAGTGTCTCTATGCATCAAAACATTCTTGAGCCCTCAAGGTAGCATATAGTCACCATTTCAGCACTCCTGTAAATAAGAAAAACCGAAATAAAAAAGTTAGAAACAAGATATAACACTAATTATAATTTTTTCACTAAGTTTTATCCAAAATGTTTAGAAAAATTTTGACAAAACCTCCCCTAAAACTTGGATATTTCCACCGTCCACGGTTCCAACAAACACAACCAATTCACAACTTGCACCCTTTCAAACAACACAATACATTTTAATTGAACAACCAAATAGGACAACAACCAAATAGTGAATAACAAAACCCAAAGCTTCCAGCTTCCAACAACCAAAACAGTGAAGCACTTAGCCGGATAATCAATCAATTGAGCTTAGCAACAGTTGAAAACCAAAAGCAATTAAATACCAACTCAATCAATTAATTGAATCAAAGATGAATATTGAAAATAGCTTAAAATAAATTCCGATAGCATTTCAGCAGTAAATTTGCCTATTTCACAATTTCAATCAATCAATTCAAATTCCATATGAATTTTTTGACATTTAAAAACACAAAAAATCATAATGAATTCATAGGAAGGAAGTAAATAAGCCAATTCCAGCAAGAAAACATGAGGAAACAATTAAAACCAATCCAACCAGCAAGAAGCAGAGCAGCACTCAGCAGAACAGCAATCAATGGCCCATCATACAGCACCCAAAACAGTAAAATGAACAAAGGTAATGGATTTAGGCAGCATTCTATTCATTGAAGTCAATAACCATTACACTTGCAAGCAGCAGGAGCATAGCAGTTTATCCATTAATTCAACAAAAAATCAATCAAGTCAAATTAAACGATTTCAGCAACAGATTTATCAATAAAACCAATCTCAGTTCAGCAACCATCATCTATTCCAACACAAACAATAATATACAAGCAGCATTTCCTTTTTCATTGAATTTAACAATCATTCAATAAGCAAAAGTAACCACATTTCTAACTTTCAATTGACTAACCAAAGTTGCCCAAGAACTCTTAATTCAATACATCACAATTTCATATCATCGGTGCAACGTAACCATAGCAACATTCCATACACAAAATCAACATCAACAAGTACTAGCAGCAAGTATAACTTCAAAATACACAACATCATCAATAATTACTACATTAAATCATTAAACTAATCACCAACTACAGCCATGATTCAACTCAATTCCAACAATTATTCACACAAAGCAACCATAACCATTTGCAGTTACTCATTTATATTTATTGGCATTCATAACTTAAATCATTTATTTTTAAAACAAATCTCCTATCATAAATCGACTCAGCCACACGAGTTACACCAGCAGCGATAACCCGTCAGCGGCAACAACAACAACATTCATTTCTTATTGCAACATCAATGACCACAGCACCTGGAGGAAATATTGGATTCAAATTGAATGAAAACAACAAGAAATAGTGCAAGTTAGTGCCATCGGTGGTTCTAGTAGTGTTCTTTGGTGAGGAAAATGGCAGGTCATGGCTAAGCAAGGGAGTTACAGTGGCTACCTCAAAAGTTTCATCAACAAGGACGACAGTTTGGTTCACCACCATCAATGATGCACAGCTCAACGGCAGACTCCACCTGCGGTAATGGCGGTAGAGCAACAACACAGATGCAATGGTGACGACGGAAGATCTGACCGGAATGGAACCCTTGGCGGCGGCAGGACCTGACAAAGCTAAACCCTGGCAGTGGCAACAGTGGTGGCTAGGGTTTGGCAGTGGCGGTAACCCTAGCGACGGCGAAGGCGGTGGTGCTGTGCGACAGCAGCGACGCTACCTCCCTCTTTGGCTATCACGTTCTCCTTCCCTCTTGCGTCTTCGCTCTCTCGCGTGCTACCCTTTCTCTCCTCATCTTCTCTGCAATGGTGACGACCATGATAGCGGCAGCAACAGCAGTTTGGAATGGCGAACAGCAATGGTTGAAGCTTCAACGGCGACGGAAGCAAGGCGCGGCGACGACGGCGCGAGACAACGCCCTTTCCTCTTCTCCTAGATCGCGGCCTTCTCTCTTGATCTTTGTTTCTCTCCTCTGGGTCTGGCGGCAGCGACGGCAACCGACGCAAGGAGCGGCACAGCGCAGCGATTCTCCTTCCTCTCTTCTTTCTCTGTTCCGTCACTCTCTCCCTCTGTTCTCCATTTCCCCCTCAAGCCTCCTATTTCCTTTCTTTTTTTATTTCTTTTCTCCTTTTGATTTTTGTTGCTGTATGTTAGCATTTTGGAAGAAAGGAGAAGTGGTGTGGCGGTGAAGAAAGCTAAGAGTGGCTTATTACAGAGTGAACAGGTGGTGGGAGGGTATACGTGTGTGTGTGGGGGTTGGGTAGAAAGAGGTTAGGGTTAGTGAATTAGGAATTAGGGTTTAGAATTGGGAATTTAGGATTTGAGTAGAGTTTTGATTTAAAACCCAATTTAATAAATATAATTAATTTTAAGAATACTATTTTATTTTTTAAATTACAAATTATTTATAATTAAATACTTTAATTTAAAATTATAAGTAAATAAATAAATTTTCTTTTAATTTATAATATTAATCAAAACTTTAAATTATTTCAATTTAAATTATATACAAAATTCTCTTTTATCTTCAATTACTAAAACTTTGAATTTTAATTAAGCAAAAACCATTAATTTTAGTAAATCATAAATATCTAATTATAATTTATATAAAATCAAATTAATTTAAAACATGAAATCTCATCATCTTTTTAAAAAGAAAATTATATATATAATTATAAATAATTCATTATTTATTTTTTAAAAATCTGGGAGCTTACACTAGAGTTCCTGGGTAAAAGGGGGAAATTATAGGTTAATTAGGGTTAGGGTTTATAGGGTTTAATTTGGGAATTAGGGTTTAATTTGGGACAAAAGCGAAATTAATGAATTTTGGGTATATTGGGGTTGGTAAATTTTTAATAAAATTAAAGTATATTGTATAAATTTAAAATCTAATTTAATCTCTTAAAATTACTTTAAAAATATTACTCAATTATCAATTTATTAATCAGCTTTTAATCAAGTATTCTAATTTAAAATTAGAAATAATATAATTTATTTTCTGTTTATAAAAATTAAAGTATTAAATTTTAAAATCTCAATTATTTAAATTAGATCGTATAAAATTCTTATTATTTTATATTTGCTAAACTTTATTACTACAGTGTATCCCTTTTTACAGCTTTTAGTATTTTTTTTATATTAGTTACTTTTATTTATATTTATAATTTAATAAAATTTCTTTAAGTGACATAAATTAATTTTTAGTTAATTTTAAAAATCTGATTATTAATAAAAATTATATATTAATTATTTAAAAGAATATAAAATAATATTTATAATTTTTAAAAATTAATGAATACATACATTATGTAAAAATTTTTAATTTTTGAAACAAAATAAAATTATTTTTAAAAAAATATATACACATTTTTTTTATTTTTAAGGTATTTAACATTTTTAAAAAAGAATTTGTTATAAAATACACTTATATTTTATGACAAATAATTAACTTGTTACAAATAATATTGAATTCGTAACAAATTAATTTTTTGTTACAAAACAATTAGAGTTTTTGAAACAAAAAGTTATTTTGTTACAAAATAATTGGAGTTTTTGAAACAAAAATAAAAATTGTTACAAAATGTTTTGAATTTTTGCAATGTTGTTACAAAATATTATTCTTTTGTAACAATAAAAAATTGTTATTACAAAATACTATTTTTTTGTAACAATTTTAAATTTGATACAAATTTTTTGTTACAAATGTTCCATTTTCTTGTAGAGCTGGGGAAGAGTGGATGGATGTGAGTGGTGAAGAAGTGATGGGGAAGAGAGATTGAGGTGATTGGTGAAGGGTTTTTGGGGAAGAGTGTTATTGGATTGTGTGAAGAGGAGAGAAGGTGAGTTGAGGTAGGTGGGGATCCTGTGGGGTCCACAGATTCTGAGGTGATCCTGTGAGGTCCACAGATCCTGAGGTGTCAAGGGTTTATCATCCCTGCACCAATTAGGCGTGTAAAATGCCTCTGCATGCAATTCTGGCATTTAAACGCCAGATTGATGCTTGTTTTGGGCGTTCAACGCCCATTTGCAGCATGTTTCTGGCGTTGAACGCCAGTTCCATGCTTGTTCTGGCGTTCAGCGCCAGCTCTCCTAAGGGTGTATTCCTGGCGTTTAAACACTAGGATGCTGCTTGTTTCTGGCGTTCAACGCCAGATCCATGCTCTGTTCTAGCATTGAACGCCAGCCAGATGCTCCTTATTGGCGTTTAAACGCTAGTAAGCCCTTCCTCCAGGGTGTGCTTTTTCTTCTGCTGTTTTTGATTTTGTTTTTAATTTTAGTATTTATTTTGTGACTCCACATGATCATGATCCTAATAAAACACAAAAGAACATTAAAATAAAAATAAAATTAGATAAATAAAAATTGGGTTGCCTCCCAATAAGCACTTCTTTAATGTCAATAGCTTGACAGTGGGCTCTCATGGAGTCTCACAGGTGATCAGGTCAATGTTGTAGACTCCCAACACCAAATTTAGAGTTTAGATGTGGGGTTTTAACACCAAACTTAAAGTTTGGCTGTGGCCTCCCAATGCCAAACTTAGAGTTTGATTGTGGGGGCTTTGTTTGACTCTGTACTGAGAGAAGCTTTTCATGCTTCCTCTCCATGTATACAGAAGAACACCCTTGGGTCTTAAACACAAGGTAGTCCCCATTCAATTGAAGGACTAATTCTCCTCTGTTAACATCTATCACAGCTCCTGCTGTGGCTAGGAAAGGTCTTCCAAGGATGATGAATACATCCTCCTCCTTCCCAGTGTATAAGATTATGAAATCAGCAGGGATGTAAAGGCCTTCAACCTTCACTAACACGTCCTCTACCAATCCATAAGCTTGTCTTATTGACTTGTCTGCCATCTGTAATGAGAATGTGGCAGGCTGTACCTCAATAATCCCCAGCTTCTCTATTACAGAGAGTGGCATAAGATTTATGCCTGACCCTAGGTCACACAGAGCCTTCTCAAAGGTCATGTGCCTATGGTACAGGGTATTAAGAATTTGCCAGGATCTTGTCTCTTTTGAGGTAAAGTTTACTGAACCCATGTATCTAGGTCACTAATGAGTAAGGGAGGTTCACCTTCCCAAGTCTCATTACCAAACAACTTGGCATTCAGCTTCATGATGGCTCCTAGATATTGAGCAACTTGCTCTCCAGTTACATCTTCATCCTCTTCAGAGGAAGAATAGTCTTCAGATCTCATGAATGACAGAAGGAGATTTAATGGGATCTCTATGGTCTCTATATGACCTTCAGATTCCTTTGGGTCCTCAATAGGGAGCTCCTTCTTGCTTGAGAGACGTCCCATGAGGTCTTCCTCATTGGGATTCACGTCCTCTCTTTCCTCCCTAGGTTCGTCCATGTTGATTATGTCAATGGCCTTGCACTCTCTTTTTGGATTCTCTTTAGTATTGCTTGGGAGAGTACTAGGAGGAGTTTCAGTGACTTTCTTACTCAGCTGGCCCACTTGTGCCTCCAAATTTCTGATGGAGGACCTTGTTTCTCTCATGAAACTTAAAGTGGCGTTAGACAGATCAGAGACTATGTTGCTAAGTTAGAGGTGCTCTGCTCAGAATTCTCTGTCTATTGCTGAGAAGATAATGGGAAAGGCTTGCTATTGCTAAGCCTGTTTCTTCCACCATTATTAAAGCCTTGTTGAGGCTTTTGTTGATCATTCCATGAGAAATTTGGATGATTTTTCCAAGATGAATTATAGGTGTTTCCATAAGGTTCACCCATCTAATTTACCTCTGCCATTGCAGGGTTTTCAGGATCATAAGCTTCTTCTTTTGAAGATGCCTCTTTAGTACTGTTGGATACATTATGCCATCCATTCAGACTTTGAGAGATCATGTTGACTTGCTGAGTCAACATTTTGTTCTGAGCCAATATGGCATTCAGAGCATCAATTTCAAGAACTCCCTTCCTCTAAGGCGTCCCATTATTCACGGAATTCCTCTCAGAAGTGTACATGAACTGGTTATTTGCAACCATTTCAATAAGTTCTTGAGCTTCTGCATGTGTTTTCTTTAGGTGAATGGATCCACCTGCAGAATGGTCCAGTGACATCTTAGAAATATCAGATAGACCATAATAGAATATATCCAAAATGGTCCACTCTGAAAGCATGTCAGAAGGACACCTTTTTGTCATCTGCTTGTATCTTTCCCAAGCTTCATAGAGGGATTCACCATCTTTTTGTTTGAAGGTCTGAACATTCACTCTAAGCTTGCTTAGCTTTTGAGGAGGAAAGAATTTGGCCAAAAAGGCTGCGACCAGCTTATCCCATGAGTCCAGGCTATCTTTAGGCTGTGAGTCCAACCATGTTCTAGCTCTGTCTCTTACAGCAGAAGGGAAAAGTATGAGCCTGTAGACTTCAGGATCTACTCCATTAGTCTTAACAGTCTCACAGATCTGTAAGAACTCAGTTAAAAACTGGTAGGGATCTTCTGATGGAAGTCTATGGAATTTGCAGTTCTGTTGCATTAGAGCAACTAGTTGAGGTTTCAGCTCAAAATTGTTTGCTCCAATGGTAGGGATTGAGATGCTTCTTCCATCAAATTTGGAAGTAGGTGTAGTATAATCACCAAGCATTCTCCTTGCATTATTGTTGTTAGGTTCAGATGCCATATCATTTTCTTGTTCGAAAATTTCAGTAAGGTTGTCTCTGGATTGTTGTATTTTAGCTTCTCTTAGTTTCCTCTTCAGAGTCCTTTCAGGTTCTGGATCAGCTTCAACAAGAATGCCTTTTTCCTTGTTCCTGCTCATATGAGAAAGCAGGAAACAGAAAATAATAATAGGGATCCTCTTTACCACAGTAGAGAGATTCCTTTATGTTAGTAGAAGAAGAGAAGGATAGAAGAAGGAAAAGGTAAGAATCCAAACACAAGGGTGTGATAGGGCTCGAATTCTTGAGTAGAAGAGAAGTGTTAGTAAATAAATAAATAAATAGAATAAGATGAGAGAGGAAGAAATTCGAAAATAAATTTTGAAAATGAGTTAGTGATTTTCAAAAATTAAAGGGGGAAAAGTAGTTAGGTGATTTTGAAAGAGATAAGAAACAAACAAAAAGTCAATTAGTTAGTTGAAAAAAATTTGAAAATCAATTTTGAAAAGATAACAAGTTAGAAAAGATATTTTGAAATCACATTTTTGAAAAAGATAAAAAGATATGATGGAAAAGATATTTTGAAAAAGATTTGATTTTTAAAATTAAAATTTGATTACTTGACTAACAAGAAACTAAAAGATATGATTCTAGAATTTAAAGATTGAACCTTTCTTAACAAGAAAGTAACAAACTTCACATTTTTGAATCAATCACATTACTTGTTAGCTAAGTTTCAAAAATTTGAAATAAAATTAAGAAGAAGATTTTGAAAAATATTTTTAAATTTTCGAAAAATAGTAAAAAAATGAAAAAGATTTGATTTTTGAAAAAGTTTTTGAAAAGATAAGATTTTTAAAATTGAAAATAGCTAAGTTTTAAAAATTTTTTACTAAGTCAACTCAAATTTTCGAAATTTTGAGAGAAATAAGGAAAAGATATTTTTTATTTTTGAATTTTTAATTATGAGAGAGAAAAACATAAAAATGACTCACAACATGAAAATTATGAATCAAAACACATGATGCATGCAAGAACACTATGAATGTCAAGATGAACACCAAGAACACTTTGAAGATCATGATGAACATCAAGAACATATTTTTGAAAAATTTTTGATGCAAAGAAAACATGCAAGACACCAAACTTAGAAATCTTTAATGCTTAGACACTATGAATACAAAAATGCATATGAAAAACAAGAAAAGACACAAAACAAGAAAATATGAAGATCAAACAAGAAGACTTACTAAGAACAACTTGAAGATCATGAAGAACACATGCATGAGTTTTTCGAAAAAAATGCATAAATTTTTTAAACATGCAATTGACACCAAACTTAAAAATTGACTCAAGACTCAAACAAGAAACACAAAATATTTTTGATTTTGATGATTTTATTAATTTTTTGTATTTTTTTTAAAATAAATTTTGGAAAAACGAAAAAGAGAAGAAAAATTTTGAAAGATTTTTGAAAACTTTTTGAAAACAAAATAAGAAGAAAATTACCTAATCTAAGCAACAAGATGAACTGTCAGTTGTCCAAACTCGAACAATCCCCGGCAACGGCGCCAAAAATTTGGTGCACAAAATTGTGATCTCTAATAATGGCATTCAATTTGGTATGTGCATCTACTAACTTAGCACTTTCTTCACAACTTCGCACAACTAACCAGCAAGTGCACTGGGTCGTCCAAGTAATACCTTACGTGAGTAAGGGTCGATCCCACGGAGATTGTTGGTATGAAGCAAGTATGGTAATCTTGTAAATCTCAGTTAGGCGGATAATAATTGGTTATGGAATTTTCGAATAATAATAATAAATAAACAGAAAATAAAGATAGAAATACTTATGTAAATCATTGGTGAGAATTTTAGATAAGTGTATGGAGATGCTTTGTCCCTGTTGGAACTCTGCTTTCCTACTGCCTTCTTTCAATCCTTCTTACTCCTTTCCATGGCAAGCTGTATGTAGGGCATCACTGTTGTCAATGGCTACATCCCATCCTCTCAGTGAAAATGGTCCAAATGCTCTGTCACAGTACGGCTAATCATCTGTCGGTTTTCGATCATGTCGGAATAGAATCCATTGATTCTTTTGCGTTTGTCATCACGCCCAATAATCGCGAGTTTGAAGCTCGTCACAGTCATTCAATCCCTGAATCCTACTCAGAATACCACAGACAAGCTTTAGACTATCCGGATTCTCATGAATGCCGCCAACAATTCTAGCTTAAACCACGAAGATTCAGATTAAGGAATCCAAGAGATATGCGCTCGGTCTAAAGTAGAACAGAAGTGGTTGTCAGTCACGCGTTCATAGGTGAGAATGATTATGAGTGTCACGGATCATCATATTCATCATGTTGAAGTGCAACGAATATCTTAGGACAGGAATAAACTGAATTGAATAGAAAATAATAGTAATTACATTAAAACTCGAGGTACAGCAGAGCTCCACACCCTTAATCTATAGTGTGTAGAAACTCCACCGTTGAAAATACATAAGTGATGGTCCAGGCATGGCCGAATGGCCAGCCCCCAAATGTGATCAAAGATGTAAAATCCAGATGTCTAATACAATAGTAAAATGTCCTATTTATACTAGACTAACTACTAGGGTTTACAGAAATAAGTAATTGATGCAGAAATCCACTTCCGGGGCCCACTTGGTGTGTGCTTGGGCTGAGCTTGAGCTTTACACGTGCAGAGGCTTCTTTTGGAGTTAAACGCCAAGTTGTAACGTGTTTTTGGCGTTTAACTCTGGTTTGTGACGTGTTTCTGGCGTTTGACTCCAGAATGCAGCATGGAACTGGCGTTGAGCGCCAGTTTGCGTCGTCTAATCTCGAATAAAGTTTGGACTATTATATATTTTTGGAAAGCTCTGGATGTCTACTTTCCAATGCAGTTGAGAGCGCGCCATTTGGAGTTCTTTAGCTTTAGAAAATCTATTTCGAGTGCAGAGAGGTCAGAATCCAACAGCATTAGCAGTCATTTGTCAGCATTTTATCAGAGTTTTGCTCAGGTCCCTCAATTTCAGTCAGAAAATACCTAAAATCATAGAAAAACACACAAACTCATAGTAAAGTCCAGAAAAATGAATTTAGCATAAAAACTAATTAAAATATCCCTAAAAGTAACTAAATCCTACTAAAAACTACCTAAAAATAATGCCAAAAAGCGTATAAATTATCCGCTGATCAGCTATAATAATAGCCAGCTTCATAGGCCACCAAATTCAGCCCACAAAGCCAGGAAACTATTTTGTTTATCAAAATAAAGTTGCTAAACCAGCAACTAGAAGAGTAGCAAAACATCAGTTACAAAATAAAGAGTTTTAAAAAAGCCCATAAGCCGGGTTATCCACAACGAACAAGAAGAAAACTCAGTTAACATTAGAAGGCTTCTCAGCAGCATCAACTTGGGGTGAAGGAGGACGAGTCTGAAGAGGCACTGCCCTATCATCCCGATTCAAGATTTGGCAATTCGGTTCCCCCTCTGGATGATTGATCTCAGTAGTGGAAGTCGGCGCAACAGAAGTCTTGGTAGCGGGCAGTGAAGGACGATCATCATCATCATCATCAGGATCGTCAGGGACAATCTTACCATCCTTAACAATGTTGTCCAGACTAAAAAGGGAAAGGTCGAGATCTGACGCAAGAACTCGAACTTGCTCCTTCAGATTCTCATAAGCAGCAGTAACACTGCCTACAAGATGACTCTGAAGTTCGGCGTAATAAGCCCGGATAGATTCCAAGCTACCCCTAAGCTCCATCATCTCTCTATAAGTAGTAACATAGCTATCCTTATGTTTTAACGCTGTATCCTCGGCCAGTTGCACAGCAGCCGCCAGACCAACAGCCCGAGCCTTTTCTCCCTTCAGTTCCTTTTCCAGCTCAGCCACCTTCACCTCGAGCTCCTCCTTCAAATCCTTAATCCGGTCAAACTCCGATTTTGCCTCCTCCATAAAAGCCTTGGTAGCATGGATAGGAAGATCTTGAGCAGTCCGGTATAAAGCCGCTCCCATATGTGCTAGTGTAATACCACTCCGAGTAATGAAGTCTAAATGACGAAGAATGGATACATCATCAGTAGGCATGACACCAAAAGGAGCAATCTGTTGATCTACAAACCCAACAGCATCAAAGTCGGGAGCACCAAGATTAAACGGCTCGACAGTCCGGGGTCTTTTTGGAGGAGGAGCGGCAGAAGGAGAGGAGGTACCAACTGAAGTCTGTGACGGATCGACTAAACGAACCCGGGGAGTCGGGATCATCCTCCTTGGCCCAGGAGAGCTCGAGACAGACGACTTTGACACAACCTGAGAGGACTGATAAACCACAATTTTATGGTTTATATTGTTTTTAATTTGAGTGGTTTTATCAAGCTTTTCACCCACTTATTCATAGGATTTGCATGATTTTACAATTCCTTCCTAGTTTAGTTCTATGATTGAAAACATGCTTCTTTGGTCTTAATTTAGCTAATCTTAATCCTCTCTTATTACCATTCGATGCCTTAATCTGTGTGTTAAGTGTTTCAGGCTTCATAGGGCAGGAATGGCTTAGAGAATGAAGAGGAAGCGTGCAAAAATGGAAGGAACACAAGGAATTGAGGAGATGACCAGCGAGAAGTCACGCGGTCGCATGGCTTACGCGACCGCGCGAAATAGAAGGAATTACCGTGATGTGCTCGTGTGTCTAACGTGACCGCGCGGATTGGAAGCTGCACGAACGACGCGAAAGCTTGAACGACGCGCACGCGTGGTACGAGAAATGCTGAGTGACACGAACGTGTGGACGACGCGGACACGTGACGAGCGCGATCTGCAGAATTACAGAAGTCGCTGGCACAGATTCTGGGCCGTATTTCAACCCAGTTTTCGGTCCAGAAACATAGATTAAAGTCCGGGAACATGCAGGAACTCAGGACATCACTTCAGATCAGATCATAATTCAATTTTAGGTTTTAGGTGTAGTTTTTAGAGAGAGAGAGGTTCTCTCCTCTCTCTTAGGATTTAGGATTAGGATTCCTCTTAAAGGATTTAGGATTTATTATTATTTCAACTTACAATTCTTCCGAGCTCCAGGTTTAATATTCCTTTATTTTGACTTCTCTTATTTTTAATTATATATGTTGCCAATTTGGCTTAATGACATTCATGTTAGGATTTTCTTTATTTAATATAAATTGAGGTATTTCAGACTTATATGTTATGGATTCTTTGGCTTTATCCAAATTATTTTCATTCGAGTAGATTTTCTTCCCTTTTGGCCTTGGTTGATTAATTGGTAACTCTTGAGTTGTCAAAATCATTGTTGACTGAAAATTGGAATTCTTCAAGAATTAACTTGAGTTCCAATAACTCTAGCCTTTTCCAAGGAAAGACTAGGACCTGAGGAACCAAACTTATTCCATCCACTTGACTTACCTTCATAGTTAGAGGTTAACTTAGTGGGAGAAAAATCCAATTCTCATCACAATTGATAAGGATAACTGAGATAGAACTTCCAGTTTTCATACCTTACCAAGAGTTTTATTAGTTATTAATTTATTAATTCTTGCAATCTATTTCTCTTGCTTAAAACCTTTTTCAAACCCAAACACTGTTTTTCCATAACCAATAATAAATCATACTTCCTTGCAATTCCTTGAGAAGACTGGTTTATAAATTTATTGGGTTTTGTTACTTGTGACAACCAAAACGTTTGTACGAAGGGATTTTCTGTTGCTTTAGAATCTATACTCACAACGCTACTATATTTTTACAAAATTCTTTACTAGCAAAAAATCCAAATGTCAAAATGGCACAGTTTCCAGGGAATTGCAAACGTGTGCTTTATTATTGGTTATTGTAAATATTTTTCAAAAAAAAATTTTAAAATTTTTATCTTATCTTATCTTATTTTTCAAAATTCAAATCTTTCTCAAAAAAAAAATTTATATCTTTTTCAAAATCTTATCTTATCTTTTTTAAAATCTTATCTTATCCTTTTTCAAAAATTAAATCTTTTTTCAAAATCTTATCTTATCCTTTTTTCAAAAATCATATCTTTTTTCAAAATATTTTTTTTTTAGTTTTTGTTTTTATTTTCTCCTATTACTATGAACTCTCACCCCTCTGGCTTCAGGTTTGATTCCAATGTTGTTGTTAGGAATGGAAACTATAATGAGAACATGCACCAAGGATGGAACAATCAAAGATGGGAGGAGCCACAAGGATTTGATCAACCCTCATGGCAACAACCACCTCTAATGGACTATCAACAACCATTCTGTGATGCATATCAAGGCAATGGCTATGGTGAGCACTCTTTTGATTATCAACAACCACCACCATACACCTACGAACCCTCTCTTCAACATCACTTTGGACCACCATACTCACAAGCCCCTTTTCGCCACTCACCTCCATATGACCCTAACCCATATCCACCATACCAACCACCCTATGAACTGTATGAACCATATGTAGAACCACCCCAATTACACCCCAATTACTCCCAAGAACCACCACTGCCAATTTTTGGATCGACCCAAGAATCACAGGCTCGCCTCAAGGAATCAGTAGATCAATTTCATGCAACCCTTCATCAACTGGACCAAGCAATAAATCAATTACCTTCCAGATGTTTGGACACTCAAGGAACCCCCATGGCTTCATGTGGAGAATCTAATGAAGAACATAGCATGAAGGAGATACTAGAAACTCCAGTGGACAGTAAAGATCATGACTTTGTACTGGAACAAGTGGAGGAAGCCGGAATTATTGAAGAAGAAGGAGTGGTTCAAGACTTAAGGGATGCTGAACCTCTATGGGAAAGTCAAGTTATAGAGCCTCCTTCAAAGACGTTTGAAACTGATGTTGAGGAGGGTGTACAACCTCCAAGGCATATCATGGTTAAAAACTTTGAAGGGGATGATCAAGAGATGGATTCAATCATTGCTGAATTCTTATCTACCATTGAATCCTCTCCCATAGAACTTGACATGGAGATTAAAGAAGAAGAAACACAACCTCCCAAACCCTTGGTGAAAAATAAAGAAGAAATTGAATCAGAAGAAAGCTACCAAGAGGAAGAGGTTGAAATTGAAGAAGCTTGCAAAGAGGTGAAAGATGTCAAAGAAGAGCACAAGGAAGTGGAGCTTGCAAGTTCATTAGAAACCCCTCCCCCTAAGTTGCCATCATCCTTCATAACATTCAAGTGGGTAAAATTCATATCCCTTAGCTTTCTAATTCCACTTGAATATGGGCTACTGGAGACGGATGGTCAGCTTCGAGCCCTTTGTGGCATTAAGCGTAAGAGGGAGATGGTCAGTGGTAGAAGTTGTCAAGCAAGGTTCAACATGGCTGTGTGCTCAAGGTTTAAATGCAAGGGTTGGTATAAAGCTCAACTGAATGGGTCTAGGAAGTTGTTTGGCCGCTTTAGTGAGAATTCAGATTACTCACCACCCGACTGGAAAAATGCAGATCAAGACAAACATGGGTGTAAAGGTAGAGTTTGGGATCCAGGAATCTATTCTGACATTCAACACTCCGAGAGCCTGGAAACCTGTTTGAAACTGCTCAAAGGCTTTACATGCCTTGTTTGGGACCCCGGAGGATGCTGACATTCCAAACACTGGTGGAGATTCCTGGATCAGTACAAGCATAAGTCACCATAACAGGGAGCTCACCAAATGTCCAACTTAAGGACTTTAACTAAAAGTGCTAGGTGGGAGACAACCCACCATGGTATGATCGTTCCTTTTTCAATTCAGTTTTGTTTGTTTTTGAGTTTTGATTGAACCTAGAATCATGCATAGCATTCATATTAAGCATTGTATTCTACATACTGCATTAAAAAAAAGAGAAAATGGCACGCGACGCGACAGCGTCGGCAACGCTGTCAGTCATGCGAGAGCGTGGCTGGAGGCGTGCCTTTGGCACAAATTAGTCCACGCGACCACGTCGCTGACGCGTCCGCGTCAAGTGGGAAAAATGCCTCCCACGCGTCCGTGTCACCCACGCGAACGCATGCCTCAACATCGACGTAAAAAGGGTGTATGGCTGAAAGTTGAGCTAGAATTGGGCTGGACTCGTGCTAGAAGCACAAACCCTGCCACGCGTACGCGTGCCCCACGCGTCCGCATCATTTTTTCAAAATAAGCCATCCACGCGATCGCGTCAACCACGCGATCGCGTCACCCAAAGATTTGGCAATATGCATTTCAAACAGAGAGTTGCGCGACCGCGAGGCTGCCCTCGCGCTAATGGCACAAATCGATCCACGCGACCACGTGGATGACACGTTCGCGTCATTTCATAGAAGCGCTATCCGCGAGAACGCGTCACTCACGCGTCCGCGTCACAAGCGGCGCATAGCTTATCCAGAGCAGCCAAATATCTTATCTTTTCTTCCCTATATCTAAATCTTTTCTTCCCTTCTTATTTCTTTTCTTCTTTCTTCTTCCTTTTCTTACTTTCTTCTTCTCATCCCTCTTCACTTCCATTCAATTTATTTGCATAGTTTCATTCATTGCATTATTTTCATTGGTGTTAGAAATTTATTTATTTTTCTTGTGGATTATTCAAAGAATTGTTTGACAATTATATAACTTTTTAAAAAGGCTGCTTGCATGTTCAATTTAATACTTTCAATAACTTATTTACCATGCATGCTATGTGTTTATGAAAAAAGCCCGTATGACATCATGCACTACTTTTATGTTATCCTACTACCTTAATGCATGTTTTTCACAAACCCTTTCCACATTTTATTATTTAATTATAATTGTCAATACAAACATGATTGTCGGTTTGTTACGAGTAATAATACATTTTTAATCTTTGATGCTTGATCTATGCTACTCATGCCTTTGCCGGCATGCTAATAAACATCTTGCATCCAATACTCACCATGCCTTGCTATATTTCCATTGTTGAACTAATCACATGGAATCGCGACCATGTCTTTCATTCACTATTTTCCTTACTTGGCATGATTATCACTCGTACTACCCTCTTCTTTGCTCTATCCCTTTGACTTCATGTCCCTTTCTCTTCTCCCTTTTCAGGATGGCCACCAGGACGAGTAAAGAGAAAGCCTCTACAATGAGTAACAGTTGAGGAACCACAACCTCCGCCACCTGCACATCTTTGCATGCACCGAGGACGGTGCAATCTTTAAGTGTGGGGAGGTCGATACCGATCTCCACGGGTTAGTTAGTCCCTTCTCAACACCAATTTTTGGTTTTCATTGTTGCATTTGCATGTTTGATTGCATGTCTGTTTTATTTTGTGCTATATTACCATTACTTGGTTGAAGTAATATTTTCTTTTTCAAGAAAACTTTTTATAGTATTTCACTAATTTGAACAAAACTTTTTGAAAAACTTGTATAAAGCAATATTGTTTTGGAACATAGTTTAGAGCTCGAACACACAAAATCAGTGAGATTTTGAGCCTATTTGATTGGTTGCTTTCTATCAACCAATATTTTATTTTTGGTGTGTGTTTTTCTCTCTAAAATTGTGATCTTTGTCTTGCTTAATTCTATATTTCCATTATTTGATGTATGCATGCACTTATATGATTGATGCCTTGTTTCACTGAGCTTACATACCCATATGGCCTTACCTTTTATTATCATTTGCAAACCTATGTTGAGCCTATTTTACCCCTTGTTCTTTACTTTAGCTCATCACTAACTCTAAGCGGAAAATAATAATGTCCTTAATTTGAATCCTCGATTAGCTTAGACTAGTGAGAATGCTCATGAATTAAGTGTGGGGAAAAGTGAGTTTGGAGATGTTTGGTTTGGGAATTGAGTATGTTAGACTTTGTGTGAAAATATGAAAAATGTTAAGAACATGTTTATGCATTCAAAACCTTAATCATATGCATTGAGAAGAAAAAAAAAGTGAAAAAGAAAAAAAAATGCAAATAATAAAAGGGGACAAAATGCCCCAAAGTAAGTATTGGTATCAATGCATATGTACTGAACTCAAATTTAGGATGCATGAATATGTGAAAAACACAGTTAATGGGAAGTTAGATCTTGTATTGTGATTATATGGATTGTCTTAAGTTAGGTGGGAAAAGTTTATGTTAATTAAGGATTCAGATTTTAGTCCACTTGGCCAAATACAATCCTACCATGACCCTAACCCCATTACAACCCTTAAAAGACCTCTTGATTTGTGTATTGGTGCATTAAATTTTTGTTGATTGTTAGATGAAGAGCAAGCTATAGAAAGCAAGATTAGTAGAGAATTGAGAGAATTGACCCTAGACACTTGAGAGTTAGAATGATATACACTACCAGTAAGGGTTTAGTGCTTAATTCTATGTTCCCTGCTTTCATAAGCTATCTTCTTCTTGTAAATTATTTGTATTGTATTTTGTGATTTGAATTAGTAAAATCCAGCTATATTTATTCTTGAAAGATTTATTTACTTTTTTCACCAAGTAGGTAGAATCATTTTAGCATGTAGTTGCATTCACATTCATATGTTGCATTGCATGAGTCCTGCTTTCCCCTACTCATTTATTTTGTCTCCTTGAGCTTAGCATGAGGACATGTTAATGATTAAGTGTGGGGAGGTTGATAACCACTATTTTATGGTTTATATTGTTTTTAATTGAGTGGTTTTATCAAGCTTTTCACCCACTTATTCATAGGATTTGCATGATTTTACAATTCCTTCCTAGTTTAGTTCTATGATTGAAAACATGCTTCTTTGGTCTTAATTTAGCTAATATTAATCCTCTCTAATTACCATTCGATGCCTTGATCTGTGTGTTAAGTGTTTCAGACTTCATAGGGTAGAAATGGCTTAGAGAATGAAGAGGAAGCGTGCAAAAATGGAAGGAACACAAGGAATTGAGGAGATGACCAGCGAGAAGTCACGCGGTCGCATGGCTCACGCGACCGTGCGAAATAGAAGGAATTACCGTGACGCGCTCGCGTGCCTGACGCTACCGCGCGGATTGGAAGCTGCACGAACGACGTGCACGCGTGGTACGAGAAATGCTGAGTGACGCAAATGCGTGGACGACGCGGACGCGTGACGAGCGCGATCTGCAGAATTACAAAAGTCGCTGGCACAGATTCCGGGCCGTATTTCAACCCAGTTTTTGGCCCAAAAACACAGATTAAAGTCCGGGAACATGCAGGGACCCAGGACATCACTTTAGATCAAATCATAATTCAATTTTAGGTTTTAGGTGTAGTTTTTAGAGAAAGAGGTTCTCTCCTCTCTCTTAGGATTTAGGATTAGGATTCCTCTTAAAGGATTTAGGATTTATTATTATTTCAACTTACAATTCTTCCGAGCTCCAGGTTTAATATTCCTTTATTTTGACTTCTCTTATTTTTAATTATATATGTTGCCAATTTGGCTTAATGACATTCATGTTAGGATTTTTTTTATTTAATATAAATTGAGGTATTTCAAACTTATATGTTATGGATGCTTTGGCTTTATCTAAATTATTTTCATTCGAGTAGATTTTCTTCCCTTTTGGCCTTAGTTGATTAATTGGTAACTTTTGAGTTGTTGGTGGACGAAATTGTGATCAACAATATTGGCTCTTTGGTATGTACACAAAAACTATTGTGAGAGAAATCATTATCATGGTACTGGTTGAATTCACAACTCCGTTCAACTAGCCAGCAAGTGTACTGGGTCGTCCAAGTAATAAACCTTACGTGAGTAAGGGTCGATCCCACAGAGATTGTTGGTATGAAGCAAGCTATGGTCACCTTGTAAATCTCAGTTAGGCAGATTAAAAGTGTTTATGGGTTTTCTAAAATAAATAATAAACAGAAAATAAAAAGGGATAGAACACTTATGCAGATTCATTGGTAGGAATTTCAGATAAGCATATGGAGCTACTGTATGGCTCAAGGACGCCTGCTGTTCTCCTGCTTCAACTCAATCCTTCTTAATCCTTTCCATGGCAAGCTGTGTATAGGGGTTCACCATCAGCGGTGGCTACTTTCAATCCTCTCGGGAAAATGGTCCTCTGCGGCTGTCACTCGCATGGCTAATCGTCTGGAGGCATCACCCATGGTTGATGGCTATATCCCATCCTCACAGTGAAAACTACGCTCACGCACTCTGTCACAGCACGGCTAATCACTGGTTGGTTCCCGCTCCTGCTGGAATAGAATCCCTTGATTCTTTTGCGTCTGTCACTAACGCCCAACACTTGCGAGTCTGAAGCACGTCACAGTCATTCATCACCGGAATCCTACTCGGAATACCACAGACAAGGTGAGACTTTCCGGATTCCCAGGATCCTACTCGGAATACCACAGACAAGGTGAGACTTTTCGGATCCTCATAAATGCCGCCATCTATCTAGCTTATACCACGAAGATTCTGTTGGGGAATCTAAGAGATACACATTCAAGCTCTGTTGCATGTAGAACGGAAGTGGTTGTCAATCACGTGCGTTCATAAGTGAGAATGATAATGAGGGTTATCTAATCATCACATTCATCATGTTCTTGGGTGCGAATGAATATCTTGGAATAAGAATAAGAGAGATTTGAATAAAAGAAAATAGAACTTCATTAATACTTGAGGTACAGCAGAGCTCCACACCCTTAATCTATGGTGTGCAGAAACTCCACCGTTGAAAATACATAAGTAAAGGGTTCAGGCATGGCCGAATGGCCAGCCCCCTAAAACGTGATCAATAGCCTCCTAGGATGAAGAATAAAACAAAACTGAGACCAAAGATGTAACGTGGTCAAAAAGACATCTAATACAATAGTTAAATGTTCTATTTATAATAAACTAGCTCCTAGGGTTTACATGAGTAAGTAATTGATGCATAAATCCACTTCCGGGGCCCACTTGGTGTATGCTTGGGCTGAGCTTGATCAATCCACGAGCTGAGGCTCCTCTTGGAGTTGAACTCCGAGTTATGACGTGTTTTGGGCGTTCAACTCCGGATCATGACGTTTTTCTGGCGTTTAACTCCAGACAGCAGCATGTACTTGGCGTTCAACGCCAAGTTACGTCGTCAATTTCCGAATAAAGTATGGACTATTATATTGCTGGAAAGCCCTGGATGTCTACTTTCCAACGCCGTTGAGAGCGCGCCAATTTGAGTTCTGTAGCTCCAGAAAATCCATTTCGAGTGCAGGGAGGTCAGATTCCAACAGCATCAGCAGTCCTTTTGTCAGCCTTTTTCAGAGTTTTGCTCAAGTCCCTCAATTTCAGCCAGAATTTACCTGAAATCACAGAAAAACACACAAACTCATAGTAAAGTCCAGAAATGTGAATTTAACATAAAAACTAAGGAAAACATCCCTAAAAGTAGCTTGAACTTATTAAAAACTACCTAAAAACAATGCCAAAAAGCGTATAAATTATCCGCTCATCACAACACCAAACTTAAATTGTTGCTTGTCCCCAAGCAACTGAAAATCAAATAGGATAAAAAGAAGAGAATATACTATAAATTCCAAAATATCAATGAATATTAATTATAATTAGATGAGCGGGACTTGTAGCTTTTTGCTTCTGAACAGTTTTGGCATCTCACTTTTTTCTTTGAAGTTCTGAATGATTGGCTTCTTTAGGAACTTAGAATTTCGGATGGTGTTATTGATTCTCCTAGTTAAGTATGTTGATTCTTGAACACAGCTTCTTATGAGTCTTGGCCGTGGCCCTAAGCACTTTGTTTTCCAGTATTACCACCGGATACATAAATGCCACAGACACATAACTGGGTGAACCTTTTCAGATTGTGACTCAGCTTTGCTAGAGTCCCCAGTTAGAGGTGTCCAGAGCTCTTAAGCACACTCTTTTGCTTTGGATCACGACTTTAACCACTCAGTCTCAAGCTTTTTCACTTGGACCTTCATGACACAAGCACATGGTTAGGGACAGCTTGATTTAGCCGCTTAGGCCTGGATTTTATTTCCTTGGGCCCTCCTATCCATTGATGCTCAAAGCCTTGGATCCTTTTTACCCTTGCCTTTTGGTTTTAAGGGCTATTGGCTTTTTCTACTGCTCCTTCTTTTTCTATATACTCCTTTTTTTTTCCGAATGCTTCTTCTTTTTCACTGCTTTTTCTTGCTTCAAGAATCAAATTCATGATTTTTCAGATCATCAATAACATTTCTCTTTGTTCATCATTCTTTCAAGAGCCAACAATTTTAACATTCATAAACAACAAGATCAAAAGACATATGCACTGTTCAAGCATTCATTCAGAAAACAAAAAGTATTGTCACCACATCAATATAATTAAACTAAATTCAAGAGCTATTTTCGAAATTTATGTACTTCTTGTTCTTTTGAATTAAAACATTTTTCTTTTAAGAGAAGTAAAGGATTAATGGAATTTATTCATAGCTTTAAGGCATGGTTACATACTAATGATCATGAAATAAAGACACAAAACATAGATAAACACAATACTAAAAACCGAAAACAGAAAAAAATAAAGAACAAGGAATGAATCCACCTCTAGTGGCGTCTTCTTCTTGAAGGACCAATGATGTTCTTTAGCTCTTCTATGTCCCTTCCTTGCCTTTGTTGCTCTTCCCTCATTGCTCTTTGATCTTCTCTTATTTCTTGGAGAATGATGGAGTGCTCATGGTGTTCCACCCTTAATTGCTCCACATTGTGGCTTAAATCTTCTAAGGAGGTGTTGAGTTGCTCCCAATAGTTGTTTGGAGGAAAGTGCATCCCTTGAGGCATCTCAGGGATTTCTTGATGGTGAGCTTCCTCATGCACTTCTTGAGGGCCGTGAGAGGCTTCTCTTGCTTGCTCCATCCTTTTCTTGGTGATGGGCTTGTCTTCTTCAATAGAGACATCTCCTTCTATGATAACCCCAGCTGAGTAACATAGATGGCAAATAAGGTGAGGGAAGGCTAGCCGTGCCATGGGTGAAGGCTTGTCGGCTATTTTGTAGAGTTCATTGGAGATGACCTCATGAACTTCTACTTCCTCTCCAATCATGATGCTATGAATCATGATGGCCCGATCCACAGTAACTTCAGATCGGTTGCTTGTAGGGATGATGGATCTTTGGATGAACTCCAACCATCCTCTAGCCACAGGCTTGAGGTCCAGTCTTCTTAATTGGACTGGCTTGCCTTTGGAGTCTATTCTCCATTGGGCGCCTTCCACACAAATGTCCATAAGGACTTGGTCCAACCTTTGATCAAAGTTGACCCTTCTAGTGTATGGGTGTTCATCACCTTGCATCATGGGCAAGTGAAACGCCAACCTTACATTCTCCGGACTAAAATCCAAGTATTTCCCCCTAACCATTGTGAGATAATTCTTTGGACTTGGGTTCATACCTTGGTCATGGTTCCTAGTGATCCATGCATTGGCATAGAACTCTTGCACCATTAAGATTCCGACTTGTTGCATGGGGTTGGTTAAGACTTCCCAACCTCTTCTTTGAACTTCATGTCGGATCTCCGGATACTCATTTTTCTTGAGCTTGAAAGGGACCTCAGGGATCACTTTCTTCTTTGCCACAACATCATAGAAGTGGTCTTGATGGCTTTTGGAGATGAATCTTTCCATCTCCCATGACTCGGAGGTGGAAGCTTTTGCCTTCCCTTTTCCTTTTCTAGAGGATACTCCGGCCTTAGGTGCCATTGGTAATGGAAAAACAAAAAAAGCTTATGCTTTTACCACACCAAACTTAAAATATTGCTCGCCCTCGAGCAAGAAAAGAAAATAAGAGTAGAAGAAGAAGAAGAAAATATGGTAGAGAGGGAGAGAGGTAGTTTCGGCTATAGGTGAAGAAGGAGGGGTTGTGTTGTGTGAAAATGAAGTAGAAGGGAAGGGTATTTATAGGGAGAGGGGAGGGTGGGTTTTCGGCCATTTTGGGTGGGAATGGGTGGGAAATTGAATTTTGAATTTTATGAAGGTAGGTGGGGTTTATGGGGAAGAGTGGGTTGATGTGAATGGTGAATGAGGTAATTGGGAAGAGGAATTGAGGTGATTGGTGATGGGTGTTGGGAAGTATGACATGGGGAGTAGGAAGAATGAGATTTGGATTAGGAGAGTGTGATTAGGATTAAAAGGTAAGGTAGGAATATGTTAGGTGGGGATCCTGTGGGGTCCACAGATCCTGAGGTGAAAACAAATACCATTTCTTCACCATATAGGCATGTAAAATGCCTTCATGCATCATTCTGGCGTTCAAACGCCCATTGGTGCATGTTCTGGGCGTTCAACGCCCATGTAATGCATGTTTCTGGCGTTGAACGCCAGTTTCATGCTTGTTTCTGGCGTTCAGCGCCAGTTTGTCTCCTCTAGGCACATTCCTGGCGTTTAACGCCAGGTTGTTGCTTGTTTCTGGCATTCAGCGCCAGAATGGTGCTCTGTTCTGGCGTTGAACGCCAGCCAGATGCACCTTACTGGCGTTGAACGCCAGCCTGTGCGTCCTCCAGGGTGAAAAATTTTTTTCTTCTGTTTTTGACTCTGTTTTTAATTTTTTTTGATTTTTTTCGTGACTCCTCATGATCATGTACCTAATAAAACACAAAATAACAATAAAAGAAAATAAAATAAAAATTAGATAAATAAAATTGGGTTGCCTCCCAACAAGCGCTTCTTTAATGTCAATAGCTTGACAGTGGCTCTCATGGAGCCACAAGGTGATCAGGTCAATTTTAGTGTGGTCCCAACACCAAACTTAGAGTTTGGATATGGGATCTTAACACCAAACTTAGAGTTTGGTTGTGGCCTCACAACACCAAACTTAGAGTTTGACTGTGGAGGCTCTTCTTGACTCTGAACTGAGAGAAGCTCTTCATGCTTACTCTCTTTTATCACAGAGGGATGGCCTTGTGCCTTAAACACAAGGTATTCCCCATTCAATTGAAGGACTAATTCTCCTCTGTTGACATCTATTACAGCTCCTGCTGTGGCTAGGAAAGGTCTTCCAAGGATGATGCAATCATCCTCTTCCTTCCTAGTGTCTAAGATTATGAAATCAGCAGAGATGTAAAGGCCTTCAACCTTTACTAGCACGTCCTCTACTATTCCATAAGCTTGTCTCAATGACTTGTCTGCCAGTTGTAATGAGAACAAGGCAGGTTGTACCTCAATGATCCCCAGCTTCTCCATTACAGAGAGTGACATTAGATTTATCCCTGACCCCAGATCACATAGAGCTTTTTCAAAGATCATGGTGCCTATGGTACAGGGTATTAAGAACTTGCCAGGATCTTGTTTCTTTTGAGGTAGAATTTTCTGAATCCAAGTATCCAGTTCATTAATGAGCAAGGGAGGTTCACTTTCCAAAGTCTCATTACCAAATAACTTGGCATTCAGCTTCATGATAGCTCCTAAATATTGAGCAACTTGCTCTCCAGTTACATCTTCATCCTCTTCTGAGGAAGAATAGTCTTCAGAGCTCATGAATGGCAGAAGGAGATTTAATGGAATCTCTATGGTCTCTGTATGAGCCTCAAATTCCTTTGGATCCTTAATAGGAAACTCCTTCTTACTTGAGGAACGTCCCAGGAGGTCTTTCTCACTAGGATTTTCGTCCTTCTCCTCCCTTGTGCATTCGGCCAAATTGACTATGTCAATGGCCTTACACTCTCCTTTTGGGTTCTCTTCTGTATTGCTTGGGAGAATACTGGGAGGAGTTTCAATGACTTTCTTACTCAGCTGGCCTACTTATGCCTCCAGATTTCTGATGGAAGATCTGATTTCATTCATGAAACTGAAAGTGGCCTTTGACAGATCAGAGACTATATTGGCTAAATTAGAATTGTTTTGTTCAGAGTTCTCTGTCTGTTGCTGAGAAGATGATGGATATGGCTTGCTATTGCCCAGCCTATTGCGTCCACCATTGTTAAAACCTTGTTGAGGTTTTTGTTGATCCTTCCATGAGAAATTTGGATGATTTCTCCATGATGAGTTATAGGTGTTTCCATAAGGTTCACCCATGTAATTAACCTCTGCCATGGCAGGGTTCTCAGGATCATAAGCTTCTTCAGAAGCTGCCTCTCTAGTACTGTTGGATGCATGTTGCAATCCATTCAGGTTTTGAGAGATCATGTTGACCTGTTGAGTCAACACTTTGTTCTGAGCCAATATGGCATTCAGAGTATCAATTTCAAGAACTCCTTTCTTTTGAGGTATCCCATTGTTCACGGAATTCCTCTCAGAAGTGTACATGAACTGGTTGTTTGCAACCATGTCAATGAGTTCTTGAGCCTCTTCAGGCGTTTTCTTCAGGTGAATAGATCCACCTGCAGAATGGTCCAATGACATTTTTGAAAATTCAGAGAGACCATAATAGAATATATCTAATATGGTCCATTCTGAAAACATGTCAGATGGACATCTTTTGGTCAGCTGCTTGTATCTTTCCCAAGCTTCATAGAGGGATTCACCATCTTTTTGTTTGAAGGTTTGAACATCCACTCCCAGCTTGCTCAGCTTTTGAGGAGGAAAGAACTTATCCAAGAAGGCAGTGACCAGCTTATCCCATGAGTCCAGGCTATCCTTGGGTTGTGAATCCAACCATATTCTAGCTCTGTCTCTTACAGCAAAAGGGAAAAGCATGAGTCTGTAGACTTCAGGATCAACTCCATTCGTCTTTACAGTCTCACAGATCTGCAAGAACTCAGTTAAAAACTGATAAGGATCTTCAGATAGAAGTCCATAAAACTTGCAGTTTTGTTGCATTAATGCAACTAGCTGAGGTTTCAGCTCAAAGTTATTGGCTCCAATGGCAGGAATGGAGATGCTTCTTCCATCAAACTTGGACGTTGGCTTTGTGAAGTCACCAAGCATTCTCCTTGCATTATTATTATTATTTTCGGCTGCCATCTCTGTCTCTTGTTCGAAAATTTCTAAAAGGTTGCTTCTGGATTGTTGTAATTTAGCTTCTCTTAATTTTCTCTTCAGAGTCCTTTCAGGTTCTGGATCAATTTCAACAAGAGTGCCTTTATCCCTGTTCCTGCTCATATGAAAGAGAAGAAAACAAGAAAAGAAAGAGGAATCCTCTATGTCACAGTATAGAGATTCCTTTATGTTAGTAGAAAAAGAAAGGGGGTAGAAGAATGAAGAAGGAGGTTCGGATTTTTGGATGAAGAGAGGTGAAGAGAAGTGTTAGTAATTAAATAATTAAATAGAAGAAGAAAAGAGAAGGGAATTTTCGAAATTAATTTTTGAAAAAGAGGTTAGTAATTTTCGAAAATTAGAGATAAAATGTAATTAAAATTAAACATGAAACAATTAATTAATTCAAAAGAACTTTTGAAAAAGGGAAGAGATATTTTCGAAAATTAGAGAGAGAAAAGTAGTTAGGTGGTTTTGAAAAAGATAAGAAACAAACAAGAGGTTAGTTAGTTGATTGAAAAAGATTTGAAATCAAATTTGAAAAAGATAAGAAGATAATAAGTTAGATAAGATATTTTGAAATCAAATTTTGAAAAAGATAAAATTTTTGAAAAAGATAAGATAAAAGATAAAAAGATTTAATTCAAAAAATTTTGAAATTATTTACTTCACTAACAAGGAATTACAAGATAAGGTTCTAGAACTTAAAGATTGAACCTTTCTTAACAAGAAAGTAACAAACTTCAAATTTTTGAACCAATCACATTAATTATTAGTGAATTTTCGAAAATATGATGTAAAGATAAGGAAAAGATTTTGAAAATAACTTGAAAAATATTTTTGGAATTTTCGAAAAATAGAAAAAAATGAAAAAGATATAATTTTTGAAAAAGATTTTGAAAAGATAAGATTTTTAAAATTGAAATTTTGACTTGACTTGTAAGAAATAACTAATTTTTAAAAATTTTTGACCAAGTCAACCCAAAATTTCGAAAATTTGGAGGGAAATAAGGAAAAGATATTTTTTTGATTTTTTGAATTTTTAATTATGAGAGAGAAAAACAACAAAAATACTCAATGCATGAAATTTTTAGATCAAAACCATGAATGCATGCAAGAATGCTATGAATGTCAAGATGAACACCAAGAACACTTTGAAGATCATGATGAACATCAAGAACATAATTTTGAAAAGTTTTTAATGCAAAGAAAACATGCAAGACACCAAACTTAGAAATCTTTAATGCATGGAAAATATGAATGCAAAAATGCACATGAAAAACAACAAACAACACAAAACAAGAAAACATCAAGATCAAACAAGAGGACTTATCAAGAACAACTTGAAGATCATGAAGAACACTATGAATGCATGGATTTTCGAAAAATGCAAGAAAAAATTTTTAAAGCATGCAATTGACACCAAACTTAAAAATTGACTCAAGACTCAAACAAGAAACACAAAATATTTTTGATTTTTATGATTTTATGATTTTTTTTTGTATTTTTATTATTTTTTTTTCGAAAATATAGTTTGGAAAAACGAAAAATAAAAAGAAAATTTTGAAAAAGATTTTTGAAAAGAAAATTACCTAATCTGAGCAACAAGATGAACCGTCAGTTGTCCATACTCGAACAATTCCCGGCAACGGCGCCAAAAACTTGGTGGACGAAATTGTGATCAACAATATTGGCTCTTTGGTATGTACACAAAAACTATTGTGAGAGAAATCATTATCATGGTACTGGTTGAATTCACAACTCCGTTCAACTAGCCAGCAAGTGTACTGGGTCGTCCAAGTAATAAACCTTACGTGAGTAAGGGTCGATCCCACAGAGATTGTTGGTATGAAGCAAGCTATGGTCACCTTGTAAATCTCAGTTAGGCAGATTAAAAGTGTTTATGGGTTTTCTAAAATAAATAATAAACAGAAAATAAAAAGGGATAGAACACTTATGCAGATTCATTGGTAGGAATTTCAGATAAGCATATGGAGCTACTGTATGGCTCAAGGACGCCTGCTGTTCTCCTGCTTCAACTCAATCCTTCTTAATCCTTTCCATGGCAAGCTGTGTATAGGGGTTCATCATCAGCGGTGGCTACTTTCAATCCTCTCGGGAAAATGGTCCTCTGCGGCTGTCACTCGCATGGCTAATCGTCTGGAGGCATCACCCATGGTTGATGGCTACATCCCATCCTCGCAGTGAAAACTACGCTCACGCACTCTGTCACAGCACGGCTAATCACTGGTTGGTTCCCGCTCCTACTGGAATAGAATCCCTTGATTCTTTTGTGTCTGTCACTAACGCCCAGCACTTGCGAGTCTGAAGCACGTCACAGTCATTCATCACCGGAATCCTACTCGGAATACCACAGACAAGGTGAGACTTTCCGGATTCCCAGGATCCTACTCGGAATACCACAGACAAGGTGAGACTTTCCAGATCCTCATAAATGCCGCCATCTATCTAGCTTATACCACGAAGATTCTGTTGGGGAATCTAAGAGATACACATTCAAGCTCTGTTGCATGTAGAACGGAAGTGGTTGTCAATCACGTGCGTTCATAAGTGAGAATGATAATGAGGGTTATCTAATCATCACATTCATCATGTTCTTGGGTGCGAATGAATATCTTGGAATAAGAATAAGAGAGATTTGAATAAAAGAAAATAGAACTTCATTAATACTTGAGGTACAGCAGAGCTCCACACCCTTAATCTATGGTGTGCAGAAACTCCACCGTTGAAAATACATAAGTAAAGGGTTCAGGCATGGCCGAATGGCCAGCCCCCTAAAACGTGATCAATAGCCTCCTAGGATGAAGAATAAAACAAAACTGAGACCAAAGATGTAACGTGGTCAAAAAGACATCTAATATAATAGTTAAATGTTCTATTTATAATAAACTAGCTCCTAGGGTTTACATGAGTAAGTAATTGATGCATAAATCCACTTCCGGGGCCCACTTGGTGTATGCTTGGGCTGAGCTTGATCAATCCACGAGCTGAGGCTCCTCTTGGAGTTGAACTCCGAGTTATGACGTGTTTTGGGCGTTCAACTCCGGATCATGACGTTTTTCTGGCGTTTAACTCCAGACAGCAGCATGTACTTGGCGTTCAACGCCAAGTTACGTCGTCAATTTCCGAATAAAGTATGGACTATTATATATTGCTGGAAAGCCCTGGATGTCTACTTTCCAACGCCGTTGAGAGCGCGCCAATTTGAGTTCTGTAGCTCCAGAAAATCCATTTCGAGTGCAGGGAGGTCAGATTCCAACAGCATCAGCAGTCCTTTTGTCAGCCTTTTTCAGAGTTTTGCTCAAGTCCCTCAATTTCAGCCAGAATTTACCTGAAATCACAGAAAAACACACAAACTCATAGTAAAGTCCAGAAATGTGAATTTAACATAAAAACTAAGGAAAACATCCCTAAAAGTAGCTTGAACTTATTAAAAACTACCTAAAAACAATGCCAAAAAGCGTATAAATTATCCGCTCATCAGTTGTCAAAATCATTGTTGACTGAAAATTGGAATTCTTCAAGAATTAACTTGAGTTCCAATAACTCTAGCCTTTTCCAAGGAAAGACTAGGACCTGAGGAACCAAACTTATTCCATCCACTTGACTTACCTTCATAGTTAGATGTTAACTTAGTGGGAGAAAAATCTAATTCTCATCATAATTGATAAGGATAACTGGGATAGGACTTCCAGTTTTCATACCTTCCCAAGAGTTTTATTAGTTATTAATTTATTAATTCTTGCAATCTATTTCTCTTGCTTAAAACTTTTTCAAACCCTAACACTGTTTTTCCATAACCAATAATAAATCATACTTCCCTGCAATTCCTTGAGAAGACGACCCGAGGTTTGAATACTTCGGTTTATAAATTTATTGGGTTTTGTTACTTGTGACAACCAAAACGTTTGTACGAAGGGATTTTCTGTTGGTTTAGAATCTATACTCACAATGCGACTATATTTTTACAAAATTCTTTACTAGCAAAAAATCCTAACATCAAGGACCCTTCTCCGACCACCTTGGCCGGGACGTTCTGAGCCGCAGTAGCCTTCCTCGCCTTCTTAAAGGCCTTTAGTGAGTCATTATTCTTCGACATCTCTAAAAAATAAGAAAACTACAAAAAACTTACAAAGCCAGAAAAGAAAGCAGAAAACAAAATAAATGGGGACACAGTTTATAAAATACCTAGCACGGTATGGATCAAGGATGGATCCCCCAGAAATTTCTTAGTCTCAAGATGGGTAGGTTCCCCCCAAATATCCTCCAAAGCAACAACAAAGGCCTGCTCAACCTCGTCTAACATCTCCTAGCTATACCTAGATACAACTAAATTCCTCTGCCATTCTAAAGGAAAACGAGGCTCACCATTCTCATCCAAGAAGAAAGGAAGAGCTCCTTCAATAGCTCGGATCTTGAAAAAGTAATTCTTAAAATCTCGGAAAGGCTCATCATACATGGAAAAGACCTTATGTCTCTGGGCCGACCTAAAAGAAATCCAAGAAGCTTTCTTTTTGGTAGTTCCAGGCTTGGTCAACACAAACAGATACAGAAAAATGGTTAAAGAGGGCTTAACACCGAATTCATGGCAAACCAGCTGAAAAATCTTAATAAAACCCCAAGAATTCGGATGAAGCTGAGATGGGGCCACGTTACAAGACCACAACAGGTCGGTCTCAAAAGAAGTAAAAGGAAGGGTAATATCCATCTGGCTATAGAAGAAATCATATGCATAAAAGAAAGGACGCTCCCCCTGGGTCGGAACAGGAAAGCAGACCCTGTCATCAGAATCGGGTGCCACCAACTCATAGTTGCGTTCTTGATTCTCACTACTACATATCTGATGGTGTTTTCTGTGCTCCACACAGAACTCCGCATTAGCTAGAGATACACATAGCAACACAAGGGAGTCCAACCAGTCGGACATCCCCTCAGGAACCTTAGAGGACGCCTCCACAATATTTTTGCGAGATGACATGGAAAACTAATCCTACAAACAAAAGGAAATGGTTACTAACCCAAAAACAAATTCGGGCAATGTGGAAGCAATTCGGACAACGCGACCTCAAGTACACAAACAGTAAAAGAAAAACCCCAAGACGCACACCGATGTCCAAGGGCATCCTTTGGAGGCAATGACAGAGTAAAGTCTCAGAAAAAGCTACAAAGATAAAACTCTCTTCCAAACAAACAACGTCCTGAGGAGAAAAAGGCGAAAGTCAAAGGAAAGTCATAAAAAACCATCGTCTCTATCAAAGAAAAATCATCAACAAAAACAAAATCATCAATGGAGCAAACAAGTTATCAAAAGAGCAACCTTTTTCAAAACAGTAGTACGAAAATCAACGACAACACACGAAGCCCTAAAAAGAATCCAAAACCAGGAAAATCACCCAAAGTATACGTAAGGACAAAAGAAGACTAGGAAACAGGCGTCACAGCAATAAACCAAGCACAAAAATAAGGAAAAGGTTCAAGTTTTCCAATGTACAAAATCAGAGCATCATCAAAGGATCAAAAACAAAGCAACAGAAATAAAACGGTGAAGAGAAAGCAAAACCAACCTGGAAGAAGGAGGAAAGCTTTGAAGAAAAATCTGAAAAGTGGAAAACAGAGCAGCGAAGATCGACCGCGAAGCAGAAGCACCAGCAAATACCTAAGCGTCACAGAGAAAAATGAGAATGCAGGATGAAAGCAGCGAAAAAGAGGGGAAGTTACAGGAAAAAGAAAACTGTCTCTTGGATACAAAATTCGAATAAAAGAACCAAGAGAAAAGGGGGCATTAAAAGCCAATTAATGAGGGTGTTAAACCCTCGCACGTTTCCAAAGCTAGAGCACTAAAGCGTGCGCTTCTAAAGAAATAGAAACGTTCCGCATTCAAAAAGTAGCTCTACAAAGATAAAAGCGACAAAATGCTCAAGTTCAGCTTCACCCGAGAAGGCCCGAAGTCCTAAAACCAAGACTTGACCTCCAAATAAAGACCGAGCTCGAGCAGGGGCACTGTTCATACCCTGGGTCGAGCAGTCCGACTCGGGATGTTCTACAGACGAAGCGATCGACCTCTTCAGGTCAGGACGACCCGACCTCTTCTCAAGGAGCTCGGCCAAGCTACTAAGAAAGCCCAGTAAAGGGCCCAAATAGAGGAACACGACCCAAATCCTAAGGCAACCCAAGCCTACCAAGGGAAGGGCGGTTCCCCTGAAGATAAGATGACTGCACTTGAAGATAAAGATAAGATAAGATAACTAACTTATCTTATCTACAAAGGTCACCCTACACCATTATAAATACACTAGAGCATCCAAGTATAACTCATACTCTAATTCTACTCAATACCTGCTTAATACCCTTGCTAACTTAAGCATCAGAGTCCCTTGCAGGTACCACCACCCCCCAGTGACGAAGGATCGGCTCCATCATCAAGTCCAACAGGTCAGACACAACAGCTCCGACCAGTACAGAAGATCTCATCCGAGATCGACCTATAGTTTCAGGTAACTCTCGGAATAATAACAAAGTGTCACGATAGATCTAAAGATCATAATATAGTATATATTTAAGAATTTATATAACTAGAAGCCCAATGAAGGAATAAAAGCTCAATGTCGCATAAAGCGGAATTACAAAACGCGAAGTGTTCACACACAATAACTAAACGCAAAAGTATGAACAGAACAAGACATAATACATATAAAACCTTGTAGATAGCTCCAGGATACATAAGGTAATAATTAAAGTAAACAAGATATATGTTCATGCCATAGGTCGAGCTGTTTGACCCGGGCTAACTAAAGGCAAGTCAACCGACCTATTCGGGTCAAGGTTACCCGACCTCTTCTCAAAGGAGGTCGGCCAAATCACCAGGAGAGCCCAAAAAGGGCCCAAACAGAGGAACACAACCCAAGTCCAAAGGTAGCCCAAGCCTAGAAAGATAAGGGCGGTTCCCTTAAAGATAAGATAACTCCACTCAATAGATAAGATAAGATAACTATCTTATCTCCAGAAAAAGGTCACTCTACAACATTATAAATACACTGGAGCACCCAGGTATAACTCATACTCTGATTCTACTAAAATCCTGCTTAAGGCCCATGCTAACTTAAGCATCAGAGTCTCTTGCAGGTTCCACCACCCTCCGGTCACGAAGGATCAGCAGCTCCACCAAGTCCAACAAGTCGAATACGTTAGCGCCAACCACCACCACAAGATCTCGTCCGAGATTGACCTACAGTTTCAAGTAACCCTTGGAACATTGGCGCCATTGCTGAGGAACCTAGAAGTCATCCCGTCATCATGGCAGACAACCTTGACAATGACCACGACTCAGACCTAGAAAATAGTACGCCGCATAAGAATGCGGACACTACACCAAACGATACTTCTCAACCAAACAAAGATAAGAACTCACCAAGTACAGAAATCATGGAGGCACTTCAAGCTCACCAAGATCGTCTCAAACAGCTGGAAAAAGAGGCTGAGCATCAATGGGAAGCCGAGAGGGATCTTCGGAGGGAAACTAGGCGACGTTGAGAGTTAGAGAACAAGCTCTTAAAACTCGAAGCCAACCTCAAAACAAAAACCATCCAGCCTGATCCCGAAGACAGCTCCCACAAAGATCAAGATCCTTTTACCAAAGATATTATGAAAGCCAAGATCCCAAAGGACTTCAAATCTCCCGATATGACTCCATACGATGGTACATCGGATCCAAGCCATCATATCAACAATTTCAGAAGTAGAATGTATCTCACCGATGACTCGGACGCTATTCGATGCAAAGCCTTCCCAACAACCCTAACAAAGACAGCAATTAAGTGGTTTGACACTTTTCCCCCAGATCCATCACAAGTTTCGACGACCTAGCTGATGCACGAAATTGCAATCACACTTTTGCAATTCCACACAACTAACCAGCAAGTGCACTGGGTCGTCCAAGTAATACCTTACGTGAGTAAGGGTCGATCCCACGGAGATTGTCGGCTTAAAGCAAGCTATGGTTATCTTGTAAATCTTAGTCAGGATATCAGAAATTATCAGGATTGATTGTGAAAAGCAAAAGAACATGAAATAAGTACTTGTTTTGCAGTAATGGAGAATAGGTTGAGGTTTTGGAGATGCTCCATCTTCTGAATCTCTGCTTTTCTACTGTCTTCTTCCTCAAACACGCAAGGCTCCTTCCATGGCAAGCTGTATGCAAGGGTTTCACCGTTGTCAGTGGCTACCTCCCATCCTCTCAGTGGAAATGTTCAACACACCCTGTCACGGCACGGCTATCCATCTGTCGGTTCTCAATCAGGCCGGAATAGAATCCAGTGATTCTTTTGCGTCTGTCACTAACGCCCCGCCTTCAGGAGTTTGAAGCTCGTCACAGTCATTCAATCAATGAATCCTACTCAGAATACCACAGACAAGGTTTAGACCTTCCGGATTCTCTTGAATGCCGCCATCAGTTCTAGCTTATACCACGAAGATTCCGGTTAAAGAACCCAAGAGATATCCACTTAATCTAAGGTAGAACGGAGGTGGTTGTCAGGCACACGTTCATAGTTGAGAATGATGATGAGTGTCACGGATCACCACATTCATCCGGTTTAAGAACAAGTAATATCTTAGAATGGAAGCAAGCATGATTGAATGAGAAACAGCAGTAATTGCATTAATTCATCAAGACACAGCAGAGCTCCTCATCCCCAACCATGGGGTTTAGAGACTCATGCTGTAAGAAGTACACAAAGAAACATGTAAAGTGTCATGTGGTCCAGATACAATATCAAAAGATCCTATTAATAGTAAACTAGTAACCTAGGGTGTACAGAAATGAGTAAATGACGTAAAAATCCACTTCTGGGTCCACTTAGTGTGTGCTTGGGCTGAGCAATGAAGCATTTTCATGTAGAGACCTTTTCTGGAGTTAAACGCCAGCTTTTATGCCAGTTTGGGCGTTTAACTCCAAGTTTTATGCCAGTTCCAGCGTTAAACGCTGGAAATTCTGAGGCTGATTTGCCACACCGGTTTGGGCCATCAAATCTCGAGCAAAGTATGGACTATTATACATTGCTGGAAAGCCCAGGATGTCTACTTTCCAATGCCGTTGAGAGCGCGCCAATTGGGCTTCTGTAGCTCCAGAAAATCCACTTCGAGTGCAGGGAGGTCAGAATCCAACAGCATCTGCAGTCCTTTTCAGTCTCTGAATCAGATTTTTGCTCAGGGCCCTCAATTTCAGCCAGAAAATACCTGAAATCACAGAAAAACACACAAACTCATAGTAAAGTCCAGAAAAGTGAATTTTAACTAAAAACTAATAAAAATATACTAAAAACTAACTAGATCATACTAAAAACATACTAAAAACAATGCCAAAAAGCGTACAAATTATCCGCTCATCACAACACCAAACTTAAATTGTTGCTTGTCCCCAAGCAACTGAAAATCAAAATAGGATAAAAAGAAGAGAATATACTATAGACTCAAAAATATCAAGGAAACTTAGCTCCAATTAGATGAGCGGGGCTAGTAGCTTTTTGCCTCCGAACTGTTTTGGCATCTCACTCTATCCTTTGAAGTTCAGAATGATTGGCATCTATAAGAACTCAGAACTCAGATAGTGTTATTGTTTCTCCTAGTTAAGTATAATGATTCTTGAACATAGCTAGTGTATGAGTCTTGGCTGTGGCCCAAAGCACTCTGTCTTCCAGTATTACCACCGGATACATACATGCCACAGACACATAATTGGGTGAACCATTTTAGATTGTGACTCAGCTTTGCTAGAGTCCCCAATTAGAGGTTTCCAGGGTTCTTAAGCACACTCTTTTTGCCTTGGTTCACAACTTTATTTTTTTTTCTTTTTCTCTCTTTTTTTTTTCGAAATTTTTTTTTGTATTCACTGCTTTTTCTTGCTTCAAGAATCAATTAGATGATTTTTTAGATCCTCAATAACAGTTCTCTTTTTCCTCATTCTTTCAAGAGCCAACAATCTTTAACATTCTCAAAACAACAAATTCAAGAGACATATGCACTGTTCAAGCATTCATTCAGAAAACAAAAAGTATTGTCACCACATCAAACTAATTCAACTAGTTTCAAGGATAAATTTCGAAATCCTGTACTTCTTGTTCTTTTGTGATTAAAGCATTTTTCATTTAAGAGAGGTGATGGATTCATAGGACATTCATAGCTTTAAGACATGAATTTTAAATTTTATTAATCATGAATTAAGAACAAGACTCAAAAATAGATATAAGATGAGACTAAAAAAAATTAGAAAACAAAAATTTAAACTAGGCTCCTAATGATAGAGGTTTTCACAGAGTTAGGACTCAACAACCTTGATTTTGAGAAGTGGATGCTCCCTCAGCTTGAGAGGAGAGCTTTTGGCGTTTCAACTCTTGGAGTTCACGCCCCTGCTTCTCTTGTTCCTTCAGCAATTTGCAGAGCATGCAGTTCTGATTCTGCTGTTCTTCCTTAAGTTGCTCCATAGTCTCTTGTAACTTGTTGATAGATGCTTCTAGGCTGGCCCAGTAGCCAATTTCAGGGAATTCAGGGAGGAACTCCTGCGCCCTCCTTTTGATAGAGTTGTCTTGCATTTGTCCTTCCATTGACTTCTTGGTGATTGGATGTTCAATGGGTATGAATTCATCTACTCCCATCTTCACCCCAGCCTCTTTACAGAGCAAGGAGATCAAGCTTGGGTAAGCTAGTTTGGCTTCAGTGGAATTCTTATTTGCAATTGTGTAGATCTCACAAGCAATCACATGATGAACCTCCACTTCTTTTCCAAGCATAATGCAATGAATCATCACTGCTCTCTTGATAGTGACCTCAGAACGGTTGCTAGTGGGCAATATGGAACGCCCAATAAAGTCTAGCCAACCTCTTGCAATTGGTTTGAGGTCTCCCCTCTTGAGTTGGTTTGGGACACCCTTTGAATTGGTTATCCACTTAGTTCCAGGGAGGCATATGTCCTCTAGAACTTGATCCAACCCTTTATCTGCTCTCACCATTCTCCTATTAAAGGAGTCAGGATCATCTTGCAGTTGAGGCAATTTGAAGATTTCTCTTATTTTGTCCAGATGGAAGTACATAACTTTCCCTCTGACCATGGTTCTGTAGGTATGGTAAGCAGTTCCAGTCATTCTCTGCTTATCTGTTAGCCACAGATTTGAGTAGAATTCCTGAACCATATTCCTTCCAACCTTTATTTCAGGATTGGTTAGAACTTCCCATCCTCTGTTTCGAATTTGCTCTTGGATCCCCGGATATTCATCTTCTTTCAGATCAAACTTCACTTCCGGGATCACTGACCTCAGACCCATTATTTTGTGATAATGGTCTTCATGTTCTTTGGTTAAGAACTTCTCTTGATTCCAAAGATTCTTTGGATTATTCTCTTTCTTTCCTCTTAAATTGGTTTGTTTTCCCTTAGGAGCCATGATCTTGATGAATCTTGGCTTTAGTGATCACGGAAAAGCACACCAAACTTAGAGGTTTGCTTGTCCTCAAGCAAAAGAAAGGAAGGAGGAGAGAGATGAGAGGAGCAAATTCGAATGGTGTGGGGGAATGGTGAGGCCGAACGTGTTTTTATAGGGGGGGAAAGAGACTTCGAAAAAAATTGAAAAGAGATTTGAGAAGATATGGAGAGGATTTGAGAGAAGGGTGAGTTTTTGAATGAGATTTGGAATTGATTTGAGATAGATTTGAAGAATGGTTTTGATTTTTGAAGATTTGAGAGCGAATGATGAGAGGTTGAAGTGTGTTTATGTAGAAGAGTATGGGTAAGAAAAGGAAAGTTTAAAAAATTTGATTGAAAAATGAAATCTTGGTCCCCCCACCTTTCTGGCGTTAGACGCCCATTTGATGCCCATTGTGGGCGTTTAACACCCAGCCAGGTGCCCTGGCTGGCGTTAAACGCCAGAATTCCTTTATCACTGGGCGTTTTGCTAAACGCCCAGGATGCTGCACACCATTCTGGGCGTTTAACGCCCAAAATGCCCCTTACTGGCTTTTTTCGCCAGTAAGCTCTTTTTCTCTGCTTTTTGAGCTGAATCCTTCTGTAACTCTGTGAATCCCTTCATTTTTGATACTTGCCTCTGTAAAAACAAATCATATAACCTCCTAATGACTGGGTTGCTCCCAGCAAGCGCTTCTTTACTGTCTTTAGCTGGACCTTTACTGAGAATCACTCAAGTCTCAGTTTTGAGCATTCCTGCTCAAAATTGCTTTCAAGATAATGCTTGATTCTCTGTCCATTAACAATGAACTTTTTGTCAGAATCAATATCCTGAAGTTCAACATATCCATATGGTGACACTCCTGTAATCACATACGGACCCCTCCACCGGGATTTAAGTTTTCCTGGAAACAATTTGAGCCTAGAGTTGAAGAGCAGAACTTTTTGTCCTGGCTCAAAGACTCTGGTTGACAACTTCTTGTCATGCCACTTCTTTGCCTTTTCCTTATAAATTTTTGCATTTTCAAAGGCATTGAGTCTGAACTCCTCTAGCTCATTTAACTGGAACAATCTTTTTTCACCAGCTAACTGAGCATCCATGTTTAGGAATCTGGTTGCCCAGTAGGCTTTATGTTCCAGTTCCACGGGCAGATGACAGGCCTTCCCATACACCAGTTGGTATGGAGAGGTTCCTATAGGAGTCTTGAATGCTGTTCTGTATGCCCACAGAGCATCATCCAAGCTCTTTGCCCAATCCTTTCTTCGGGCTATCACAGTCCGTTCTAGGATTCTTTTTAGCTCTCTGTTAGAGACTTCAGCTTGCCCATTTGTCTGTGGATGATACGGAGTTGCCACTTTGTGGCTAATTCCATATCTGACCATAGCAGAGTATAGCTGTCTATTGCAGAAATGAGTGCCTCCGTCACTGATTAGTACTCTCGGAACACCAAACCTGTTGAAGATGTGTTTCTGGAGGAATTTCAGCACGGTCTTGGTATCATTAGTGGGTGTAGCAATTGCTTCTACCCACTTAGATACATAGTCCACTGCCACCAGAATGTAAGTGTTTGAGTATGATGGTGGGAATGGACCCATGAAGTCAATTCCCCATACATCAAACAATTCTATCTCTAATATCCCTTGTTGAGGCATGGCATATCCGTGAGGCAAGTTACCAGCTCTTTGGCAACTGTCACAGTTACGCACAAACTCTCGGGAGTCTTTATAGAGAGTAGGCCAGTAGAAGCCACATTGGAGGACTTTAGTGGCTGTTCGCTCACTTCCAAAATGTCCTCCATACTGTGATCCATGGCAATGCCATAGGATCCTTTGTGCTTCTTCTCTAGGTACACATCTGCGGATCATTCCGTCTGCACATCTCTTAAAGAGATATGGCTCATCCCATAGGTAGTACTTGGCATCTGAAATTAATTTCTTTCTTTGCACTCTGCTGTATTCCTGGGGTATGAACCTCACAGCTTTGTAGTTTGCAATATCTGCAAACCATGGAGCTTCCTGAATGGCAAAGAGTTGCTCATCTGGGAAAGTCTCAGAGATCTTAGTAGAAGGGAGGGACGTCCCAGCTACTGGTTCTATTCGGGACAGATGATCAGCTACTTGGTTCTCTGTCCCTTTTCTGTCTCTTATTTCTATATCAAACTCTTGCAGAAGCAACACCCATCTTATTAGCCTGGGTTTTGAATCCTGCTTTGTGAGTAAGTATTTAAGAGCAGCATGGTCAGTGTACACAATCACCTTTGATCCCACTAGATAAGATCTAAACTTGTCAATGGCATAAACCACTGCAAGTAATTCTTTTTCTGTGGTTGTGTAATTCTTCTGTGCATCATTTAGAACACGGCTAGCATAATAAATGACGTGCAGAAGTTTGTTATGCCTCTGTCCCAACACTACACCAATGGCATGGTCACTGGCATCACACATTAATTCAAATGGCAATGTCCAATCTGGTGCAGATATGACTGGTGCTGTGACCAGCTTAGCTTTCAGGGTTTCAAACGCCTGCTGACACTGTGTGTCAAACACAAATGGCGTGTCAGCAGCTAGCAGGTTGCTCAAAGGTTTTGCAATTTTCGAAAAATCCTTTATGAACCTTCTGTAGAATCCTGCATGCCCCAGAAAGCTTCTGATTGCCTTAACATTGGCAGGTGGTGGTAATTTTTCAATTACCTCTACCTTTGCCTTATCCACCTCTATTCCCCTGCTTGAAATTTTGTGCCCAAGGACAATTCCTTCAGTCACCATAAAGTGACATTTCTCCCAGTTTAAAACCAGGTTAGTCTCTTGGCACCTTTTCAGGACAAGTGCTAGGTGATTAAGACAGGAGCTGAATGAGTCTCCATATACTGAGAAGTCATCCATGAAGACTTCCAGGAATTTCTCCACCATATCAGAGAAGATGGATAACATGCATCTCTGAAAGGTTGCAGGAGCATTACACAGACCAAAAGGCATCCTCCTGTAGGCAAACACGCCAGAAGGGCAAGTAAATGCTGTTTTCTCTTGGTCCTGAGGATCTACTGCAATTTGGTTGTAACCTGAATAGCCATCCAAAAAGCAGTAATAATCATGACCAGCTAGTCTTTCTAGCATTTGGTCTATGAATGGTAAAAGAAAATGATCCTTTCTGGTGGCTGTATTGAGCCTTCTGTAGTCAATACACATACGCCACCCTGTGACTGTTCTTGTAGGAACCAGTTCATTTTTTTCATTATGAACCACTGTCATGCCTCCCTTTTTGGGGACAACTTGGACAGGGCTCACCCAGGGGCTATCAGAAATAGGATAAATAATCCCAGCCTCTAGTAGTTTAGTGACCTCTTTCTGCACCACCTCCTTCATGGCTGGATTTAGCCTCCTCTGTGGTTGAACCACTGGTTTGGCATTATCCTCCAACAGGATCTTGTGCATGCATCTAGCTGGGCTAATGCCCTTAAGATCACTTATGGACCACCCAAGAGCTGTCTTGTGTGTCCTTAGCACTTGAATCAGTGCTTCCTCTTCCTGTGGATTCAAAGCAGAGCTTATAATCACTGGAAAAGTGTCACCCTCTCCCAGAAATGCATACTTCAGGGATGGTGGTAGTGGTTTGAGTTCAGGTTTGGGAGGCTTATCCTCCTCCTGAGGAATTTTCAAAAATTCCTTTGTTTCCTGTGGTTCTTCTTGATCAGGCTGAGCATCCTTGAAGATGTCTTCAAGCTCTGATTCTAGGCTTTCAGTCATATTGATCTCTTCCACCAAAGAGTCAATAATGTCAGCGCCCATGCAGTCATTTGGTGTGTCTGGATGCTGCATAGCTTTCACAGCATTCAACTTGAACTCATCCTCATTGACTCTCAGGGTTACTTCCCCTTTTTGTACATCAATGAGAGTCTGTCCAGTTGCTAGGAAAGGTCTTCCGAGAATGAGAGTTGCACTCTTGTGCTCCTCCATTTCCAGCACCACAAAGTCAGTTGGAAAGGCAAATGGCCCAACCTTGACAATCATATCCTCTATTATGCCTGATGGATGTTTAATGGAGCCATCAGCAAGTTGGAGGCATATCCTGGTTGGTTTGACTTCTCCAGTCAACCCAAGATTTCTGATAGTGGATGCAGGTATTAGATTGATGCTTGCTCCAAGATCACATAGGGCTGTCTTGGTGCAGACGCCTTCTAATGTGCATGGTATCATAAAGCTTCCAGGATCTTGAAGCTTTTCTGGTAAGCTTTTCAGAATGACTGCACTGCATTCTTCAGTGAGAAACACTTTTTCAGTTTCTCTCCAATCCTTCTTATGACTTAAGATCTCTTTCATGAACTTGGCATAAGAAGGTATTTGCTCAAGTGCCTTTGCAAACGGAATCTTTATTTCAAGAGTCCTTAGATAGTCTGCAAAGCGGGAAAATTGCTTATCCTGTTCCGCTTGGCGGAGTTTTTGAGGATAAGGCATCTTGGCTTTGTAGTCTTCAACCTTAGATGCTGCAGGTTTATTCCTTACAGAAGTGGTTGAAGAAGCCTTGTTAGAGGGATTACTGTCAGCACTCTCAGGTGTCTGATCTCCCTTTGGCGTCTGAACGCCAGGATTGGGTGGAAAATGGGCGTTAAACGCCAACTTTTCCCCCTTTTCTGGCGTTTGAACGCCAGAACTGGGCAGGGAATGGGCGTTTAACGCCAGCTTTCCCTCCCTTTCTGGCGTTTGAACGCCACTAGCATTCCTCTCTGGGCTCTTACTGTCCTCAGAGGGATTTTGAACAGTGGTTTGGTTATCCTCTGTCAATTGTTCCTTAATTGACTTTTTACTCTTTTGAGTGGTGTTGTTCAGTGTCTTCCCACTCCTTAGTTGAACTGCTTGACATTCTCCTGTTATCTGTTTAGATATCTGCTGTTTTGCTTGATTCAACTGCAGTTCTATGTTCTTGTTAGCAACTTTAGTTTCATGGAGCATTTCTTTAAATTCTGCTAACTGTTCTGTCATCAGGAGTAATTGTTGATTAAGCTCAATCATCTGTTCTTGAGGATTAGGATCAGTGACTACTGCCATGACTTCCTCTTTTGGAGAGAACTCATTGCTAGAGTATAAGTATTGGTTTCTAGCAACAGTGTCTATAAGCTCTTGAGCTTCTTCAATTGTCTTCCTCATGTGTATAGATCCACCAGCTGAGTGGTCTAAAGACATCTGAGCTTTTTCTGTAAGCCCATAGTAGAAGATGTCTAACTGTACCCACTCTGAAAACATTTCAGAGGGGCATTTTCTTAGCATACCTCTATACCTCTCCCAGGCATTATAAAGGGATTCATTATCCTCTTGTTTAAAGCCTTGGATGTCCAGCCTTAGCTGTGTCATCCTCTTTGGAGGGTAAAAATGATTCAGGAATTTGTCTGATAACTGTTTCCATGTCTTTATGCTTGCTGTAGGTTGGTTATTCAACCACCTTTTAGCTTGATCTTTTACAGCAAATGGAAACAGTAATAGTCTGTAGACATTCTGATCCACCTCTTTATCATGTACTGTGTCAGCAATTTGTAAGAACTGTGCCAGAAACTCAGTAGGTTCTTCCTGTGGAAGACCGGAATACTGGCAATTTTGCTGCACTATGATAATGAGTTGAGGATTTAGCTCAAAGCTGCTTGCTTTGATGGGAGGTGTACAGATGCTACTCCCATATGCAGCTGTAATGGGGTTGGCATATGACCCCAGAGTCCTTCTGGACTGATCAATCCCACTTAGTTCCATAATGGATAAAGGGAAATGATATGGATTGCAAATAGATAAATTTTGTGTTTTTTTTTTGAATAATCCGAAAAAGATAAAATAAAATAAAACAAGAGAAAAATAAAATAAAAATTCAAAAATTAAAAGAAAATAAGATCAAAGCAAATTGAAAACTGAATCAATTAGTTAATTAAAAAGATTTTGAAATTAGCAATTAGAAAGATATGATTGAAAAATTTTTATGAAAAAGATTTGATTTTTTTTTGAAATGAGGAAAGAGAAAAACAACAAAATGACACCAAACTTAAAATTTTTAGAAAATCAAACACAATTTTTTGAAAATTTTAAAGGAAAACACAAACAGGACACCAAACTTAGAATTTTTACGGATCAAAAAGGGACTAAAGACATGCAAATTCGAAAATTAGAAGAAAAACAAAAGCATGCAATTGACACCAAACTTAAAATATGAAACTAGACTCAACTAAAAGACTCTAAACCAACAAAAATAAAACAGTCCTAATCTAAGCAACAAGATAAGCCGTCAGTTGTCCAAACTCGAACAATCCCCGGCAACGGCGCCAAAAACTTGATGCACGAAATTGCAATCACACTTTTGCAATTCCGCACAACTAACCAGCAAGTGCACTGGGTCGTCCAAGTAATACCTTACGTGAGTAAGGGTCGATCCCACGGAGATTGTCGGCTTGAAGCAAGCTATGGTTATCTTGTAAATCTTAGTCAGGATATCAGAAATTATCAGGATTGATTGTGAAAAGCAAAAGAACATGAAATAAGTACTTGTTTTGCAGTAATGGAGAATAGGTTGAGGTTTTGGAGATGCTCCATCTTCTGAATCTCTGCTTTCCTACTGTCTTCTTCCTCAAACACGCAAGGCTCCTTCCATGGCAAGCTGTATGCAAGGGTTTCACCGTTGTCAGTGGCTACCTCCCATCCTCTCAGTGGAAATGTTCAACGTACCCTGTCACGGCACGGCTATCCATCTGTCGGTTCTCAATCAGGCCGGAATAGAATCCAGTGATTCTTTTGCGTCTGTCACTAACGCCCCACCTTTAGGAGTTTGAAGCTCGTCACAGTCATTCAATCATTGAATCCTACTCAGAATACCACAGACAAGGTTTAGACCTTCCGGATTCTCTTGAATGCCGCCATCAGTTCTAGCTTATACCACGAAGATTCTGGTTAAAGAACCCAAGAGATATCCACTTAATCTAAGGTAGAACAGAGGTGGTTGTCAGGCACACGTTCATAGTTGAGAATGATGATGAGTGTCACGGATCACCACATTCATCCGGTTTAAGAACAAGTAATATCTTAGAATGGAAGCAAGCATGATTGAATGAGAAACAGTAGTAATTGCATTAATTCATCAAGACACAGCAGAGCTCCTCACCCCCAACCATGGGGTTTAGAGACTCATGCTGTAAAAAGTACACAAAGAAACGTGTAAAGTGTCATGTGGTCCAGATACAATGTCAAAAGATCCTATTAATAGTAAACTAGTAACCTAGGGTGTACAGAAATGAGTAAATGACGTAAAAATCCACTTCTGGGTCCACTTAGTGTGTGCTTGGGCTGAGCAATGAAGCATTTTCGTGTAGAGACCTTTTCTGGAGTTAAACGCCAGCTTTTATGCCAGTTTGGACGTTTAACTCCAAGTTTTATGCCAGTTCCAGCGTTAAACGCTGGAAATTCTGAGGCTGATTTGCCACGCCGGTTTGGGCTATCAAATCTCGGGCAAAGTATGGACTATTATACATTGCTGGAAAGCCCAGGATGTCTACTTTTCAATGCCGTTGAGAGCGCGCCAATTGGGCTTCTGTAGCTCCAGAAAATCCACTTCGAGTGCAGGGAGGTCAGAATCCAACAGCATCTGCAGTCCTTTTCAGTCTCTGAATCAGATTTTTGCTCAGGGCCCTCAATTTCAGCCAGAAAATACCTAAAATCACAGAAAAACACACAAACTCATAGTAAAGTCCTGAAAAGTGAATTTTAACTAAAAACTAATAAAAATATACTAAAAACTAACTAGATCATACTAAAAACATACTAAAAATAATGCCAAAAAGCGTACAAATTATCCGCTCATCACTAGCCAAGAATTTTCTTGCCCGATTTTCCATCTAGAAGGACAAAGCCAAGCACGCCCCAAGCCTATTAGGGATCAAGCAAGGAGATCAGGAGAGTCTTCGTAGCTACATGGAGAGGTTCAACAAAGCATGCCTGGACATACAAAGCCTACCAATGGAAGCAGCCATTATGGGTCTTATCAATGGCCTACGAGAAGGACCTTTTAGTCACTCCATATTAAAGAAACATCCAACATCCCTGAATGAAGTGCAAGAACGAGCTGAAAAATATATCAAAATTCGGACCCTCATACTCCTCTCGAGATAAGGATAAAGAGTCAAAGAAAAAAGAAGATCAATACAGTAAGAAGCCTAAAAAATACAACAACTACACCCCCCTCTGAGTGTCTCTTGTGGATGTTTACTGAGAAGTGTGCCATACCGAAAAGATCCCACCACCTCGCCCACTCAAAAGCAAGAAAGGAGGAGGAAATCAGACAGAATAATATGAATATCACCGAATCTATAGACATCCTACCAATGAGTGCTTCGACTTAAAAAATGTTATTGAGAAATTGGTAAGAGAAGGATGACTAGATCGGTATTTAGCCAACAAATCGGATGAGCCCCAAAAAAGAAGAAGGGACGAAGAGGTCGGATAAGGAGAACGACCACCTCGCACCCCGGAGAGGCACGTTCACATCATAAATAGGAGATTCACGGGAGGGAGGATCTCAAAATCATCTTGCAAAAGGCACCTTAAAGAAGTATATCATGTCGAGGGAGGAGAAGGATCACCCAACCTCCCTACTATTACTTTAACCCAAGAGGACGCGGCAGGCATCATCCCAGACATGACGATCCTATGGTCATCACTATAATATTGGCCAATGCTAACCTCCACCGCACGCTGGTGGACCAAGGAAGCTCGGCGGATATCTTGTTTAAATTGGCTTTCGATAAACTCGGCCTACAAGAGAAAGAGGTCAGAGCATATCCAAACAGCTTGTTTGGACTAGGAGACACTCCAATCCAACCGCTTGGATACATCTCGCTACACACAACCTTCGGAAAAGGAACTCGATCAAGGACACTTAACATATACTACATTGTAGTCGACGTAAGCTCAGCCTACAACACCCTGATAGGTCGGGCAACATTGAATCAGCTCGCAACAGTAGTTTCAACTCCACATCTATGCATGAAGTTCCCAACTCCAGAAGGGATTGCTGGTGGCACGAAATTGTGAACAATACTTTTCACAACTCTCATAATCCCCGGTCATGAACTCCAAGAACTTGGTGGTTCAATTCCATGGCATTACACAACTTCGCACAACTAACCAGCAAGTGCACTGGGTCGTCCAAGTAATACCTTACGTGAGTAAGGGTCGATCCCACGGAGATTGTTGCTATGAAGCAAGCTATGGTCATCTTGTAAATCTTAGTCAGGCAGACTCAAATGTATGATGGTGATGAACGAAAATAACACAAAGGTAAAGATAGAGATACTTATGTAATTCATTGGTAGGAACTTCAGATAAGCGTATGAAGATGCCTTTCCTTCCGTCTCTCTGCTTTCCTACAGTCTTCATCCAATCCTTCTTCCTCCTTTCCATGGCAAGCTCGTGTAGGGTTTCACCATTGTCAGTGGCTACCTCCCATCCTCTCAGTGAAAGCGATTGGCATATGCCCTGTCACGACATAGCGGAATTCAGCTGTCGGTTCTCGGTCAGGCCGGAATAATATCCATTGTTACTTTTGCGTCTGTCACTAACGCCCCGCCTGCTAGGAGTTTGAAGCACGTCACAGTCATTCAATCATTGAATCCTTCTCAGAATACCACAGACAAGGTTAGACCTTCCGGATTCTCTTGAATGCCGCTATCAGGTCCTGCCTATACCACGAAGACTCTGATCTCACGGAATGGTTGGCTCGTTTGTCAGGCGAGCACTCGGTTGTCAGGCGATCAACCATGCATCGTGCAATCAGGAATCCAAGAGATATTCACTAGAGCCTTGGTTGCTTGTAGAACAAGAGTGGTTGTCAGTCACCTTGTTCATGAGTGAGAATGATGATGAGTGTCACGGATCATCACATTCATCAAGTTGAAGAACAAGTGATATCTTAGAACAAGAACAAGCGGAATTGAATGGAAGAACAATAGTAATTGCATTAATACTCGAGGTACAGCAGAGCTCCACACCTTAATCTATGGTGTGTAGAAACTCCACCGTTGAAAATACATAAGCATAAGGTCTAGGCATGGCCGAATGGCCAGCCTCCCAATGATCTAAGATAGCATAAAACGAAGATAGCTACCAAAGTCCTCTAATACAATAGTAAAAGGTCCTGCTTATAGATAACTAGTAGCCTAAGGTTTACAGAAATGAGTAAATGACATAAAAATCCACTTCCGGGCCCACTTGGTGTGTGCTTGGGCTGAGCAATGAAGCAATTTCGTGTAGAGACTCTTCTTGGAGTTAAACGCCAGCTTTTATGCCAGTTTGGGCATTTAACTCCCATTTGGGTGCCAGTTCCGGCGTTTAACGCTGGGATTTCTTGAGGTGACTTTGAACGCCGGTTTGGGCCATCAAATCTTGGGCAAAGTATGGACTATCATATATTGCTGGAAAGCCCAGGATGTCTACTTTCCAACGCCGTTGAGAGCGCGCCAATTGGGCTTCTGTAGCTCCAGAAAATCCACTTCGAGTGCAGGGAGGTCAGAATCCAACAGCATCTGCAGTCCTTTTCAGTCTCTGGATCAGATTTTTGCTCAGAACCTTCAATTTCAGCCAGAAAATATCTGAAATCACAGAAAAACACACAAACTCATAGTAAAGTCTAGAAAAGTGAATTTTAACTAAAAACTAATAAAAATATACTAAAAACTAACTATATCATATCAAAAACATACTAAAAACAATGCCAAAAAGCGTACAAATTATCCGCTCATCACAACACCAAACTTAAATTGTTGCTTGTCCTCAAGCAACTGAAAATCAAATAAGATAAAAAGAAGAGAATATGCAATGAATTCCAAAAACATCTATGAAGATCAGTATTAATTAGATGAGCGGGGCTTTCAGCTTTTTGCCTCTGAACAGTTTTGGCATCTCACTCTATCCTTTGAAATTCAGAATGGTTGGCTTCTTTAGGAACTCAGAATCCAGATAGTGTTATTGATTCTCCTAGTTAAGTATGATGATTCTTGAACACAGCTACTTCATGAGTCTTGGCCGTGGCCCAAAGCACTCTGTCTTCCAGTATTACCACCGGATACATACATGCCACAGACACATAATTGGGTGAACCTTTTCAGATTGTGACTCAGCTTTGCTAAAGTCCGGTGTCCAGGGTTCTTAAGCACACTCTTATTTGCCTTGGATCACAACTCTTATTCTTTTCTTTTTCTTCCTTTTTCTCTTTCTTCTTTTTTTTTCTTTTTCGGTTTTTTTTTTCGCTTGCTTTTTTTTTTTTTGTATTCACTGCTTTTTCTTGCTTCAAGAATCATTTTTAATGATTTTTCAGATCCTCAGTAACATGTCTCCTTTTTCATCATTCTTTCAAGAGCCAACATTCATGAACCACAAATTCAAAAGACATATGCACTGTTTAAGCATACATTCAGAAGACAAAAGTAATGCCACCACATCAAAACAATTAAACTGTTATAAAATTCAAAATTCATGCAATTCTTTTCTTTTCAATTAAGCACTTTTTATTCAAGAAAGGTGATGGATTCATAGGACATTCATAACTTCAAGGCATAGACACTAAGACACTAATGATCACAAGACACAAACATGGATAAGCATAAGCATAAAATTCGAAAAATAGAAGAATAAAGAACAAGGAAATCAAAGAACGGGTCCACCTTAGTGATGGCGGCTCTTTCTTCCTCTTGAAGATCCTATGGAGTGCTTGAGCTCCTCAATGTCTCTTCCTTGTCTTTGTTGCTCCTCCCTCATGATTCTTTGGTCTTCTCTAATTTCATGGAGGATGATGTAGTGTTCTTGATGCTCCACCCTTAGTTGTCCCATGTTGGAACTCAGTTCTCCTAGGGAGGTGTTTAGTTGCTCCCAATAGTTTTGTGGAGGAAAGTGCATCCCTTGAGGTATCTCAGGGATCTCATGATGAGAGGGGTCTCTTGTGTGCTCCATCCTTTTCTTGGTGATGGGCTTGTCCTCATCAATGGGAGTGTCTCCTTCTATGTCAACTCCAACTGAATAACAGAGGTGACAAATGAGATGAGGAAAGGCTAGCCTTGCCAAGGTGGAAGACTTGTCCGCCACTTTATAGAGTTCTTGGGCTATAACCTCATGAACTTCCACTTCTTCTCCAATCATGATGCTATGAATCATGATGGCCCGGTCTATGGTAACTTCGGACCGGTTGCTAGTGGGAATGATTGAGCGTTGAATGAACTCCAACCATCCTCTAGCCATGGGCTTGAGGTCATGCCTTCTCAATTGAACCGGCTTGCCTCTTGAATCTCTCTTCCATTGTGCGCCCTCTTCACATATAACTGTGAGGACTTGGTTCAACCTTTGATCAAAGTTGACCCTTCTTATGTAAGGATGTTCATCTCCTTGCATCATAGGCAAGTTGAACGCTACCCTCACACTTTCCGGACTAAAATCCAAGTATTTCCCCCGAACCATAGTAAGATAATTCTTTGGATTTGGGTTCACACTTTGGTCATGGTTCTTGGTGATCCATGCATTGGCATAGAACTCTTGAACCATCAAGATTCCGACTTGTTGAATGGGGTTGGTGAGAACTTCCCAACCTCTTCTTCGGATCTCATGTCGGATCTCCGGATATTCACCCTTTTTGAGTGAAAAGGGGACCTCGGGGATCACCTTCTTCAAGGCCACAACTTCATAGAAGTGGTCTTGATGCACCCTTGAGATGAATCTCTCCATCTCCCATGACTCGGAGGTGGAAGCTTTTGCCTTCCCTTTCCTCTTTCTAGAGGTTTCTCCGGCCTTGGATGCCATAAATGGTTATGGAAAACGAAAAAGCAACGCTTTTACCACACCAAACTTAAAATGTTTGCTCGTCCTCGAGCAAAAGAAGAAAGAAGAGAGTAGAAGAAGAAGAAATGAGTGAGAAGGGGATGGCTATGTATTCGGCCAAAGAGGGGGAGAAGTGGTGTTTAGGTTGTGTGAAAATGAAGGAATGAAGAAGGGTATTTATAGGAGAGAGGGGAGATGGAGTTCGGCCATTATGGGTGGGTTTGGGAGGGAAAATGGTTTGAATTTGAATGGAAGGTTAGGTGGGGTTTTATGAAGGATGGATGTGAGTGGTGAAGAGAAAGATGGGATTTGATAGGTGAAGGGTTTTTGGGGAAGAGGTATTGAGGTGATTGGTGAATGGGGGAAGAAGAGAGAGGGTGGTGGTGGGGTAGGTGGGGGTCCTGTGGGGTCCACAGATCCTGTGGTGTCAAGAAAAAGTCATCCCTGCACCAAATGTTGCTCAAAATCACGTTTTGAGTCATTTCTGGCGTTAAACGCCGGGCTGGTGCCTATTCCTGGCGTTTAACGCCAGGTTCTTGCCCTTTTCTGGAGTTTAACGCCAGTCTGGTGCCCCTTTCTGGCGTTAAACGCCCAGAATGGTGCCAGACTGGGCGTTAAACGCCCAACTGCTAGGCTTACTGGCGTTTGAACGCCAGCAACATCTTCCTCCAGGGTGTGCTATTTTTCTTCCTGTTTTTCATTTTGTTTTTGCTTTTTTCATTGATTTTGTGACTTCTTATGATCATCAACCTACAAAAAAGATAAAATAACAAAAGGAAATAGATAATTATAAAACATTGGGTTGCCTCCCAACAAGTGCTTCTTTAATGTCATTAGCTTGACAGAGGACTCTCATGGAGCCTCACAGATACTCAGAGCCATGTTGGAACCTCCCAACACCAAACTTAGAGTTTGACTGTGGGGGTTCAACACCAAACTTAGAGTTTGGTTGTGGCCTCCCAACACCAAACTTAGAGTTTGACTGTGGGGGCTCTGTTTGTCTCTGATTTGAGAGAAGCTCTTCATGCTCCTTCTCCATGATGACAGAGGGATATCCTTGAGCCTTAAACACCAAGGATTCTTCATTCACTTGAATGATCAACTCACCTCTATCAACATCAATCACAGCCTTTGCTGTGGCTAGGAAGGGTCTGCCAAGGATGATGGATTCATCCATGCACTTCCCAGTCTCTAGGACTATGAAATCAGTAGGGATGTAATGGTCTTCAACTTTTACCAAAACATCCTCTACAAGTCCATAGGCTTGTTTTCTTGAGTTGTCTGCCATCTCTAGTGAGATTTTTGCAGCTTGCACCTCAAAGGTCCCTAGCTTCTCCATTACAGAGAGGGGCATGAGGTTTACACTTGACCCTAAGTCACACAAGGCCTTCTTGAAGGTCATGGTGCCTATGGTACAAGGTATTGAAAACTTCCCAGGATCCTGTCTCTTTTGAGGCAGTTTCTGCCTAGACAAGTCATCCAGTTCTTTGGTGAGCAAAGGGGGTTCATCTTCCCAAGTCTCATTTCCAAATAACTTGTCATTTAGCTTCATGATTGCTCCAAGGTACTTAGCAACTTGCTCTTCAGTGACATACTCATCCTCTTCAGAGGAAGAGTATTCATCAGAGCTTATGAATGGCAGAAGTAAGTCCAATGGAATCTCTATGGTCTCATTTTGAGCCTCAGATTCCCATGGTTCCTCATTGGGGAACTCAGAGGAGGTTGGTGCACGCCCATTGAAGTCTTCCTCAGTGGCGTCCACCTCGTCTCTTTCCTCTCCATATTCGGCCATGTTTATGGCTTTGCACTCTCCTTTTGGATTTTCTTCTGTGTTGCTTGGGAGAGTACTAGGAGGGAGTTCAGTAACTTTCTTGCTCAGCTGACCCACTTGTCCTTCCAAATTTCTGATGGAGGACCTTGTTTCAGTCATGAAACTTTGAGTGGTTTTGATTAGATCAGAGACCATGGTTGCTAAGTCAGAGGTATTCTGCTTAGAACTCTCTGTCTGTTGCTGAGAAGATGATGGAAAAGGCTTGCCATTGCTAAACCTGTTTCTTCCACCATTATTATTGTTGAAACCTTGTTGAGGTCTCTCTTGATTCTTCCATGAGAAATTTGGGTGATTTCTCCATGAAGAATTATAGGTGTTTCCATAGGGTTCTCCTAGGTAATTCACCTCTTCCATTGAAGGGTTCTCAGGATCATAAGCTTCTTCCTCAGATGAAGCATCCTTAGTACTGCTTGGTGCATTTTGCATTCCAGACAGACTTTGAGAAATCAAATTGACTTGTTGAGTCAATATCTTGTTCTGAGCCAGTATGGCATTCAGAGTATCAATCTCAAGAACTCCTTTCTTCTGATTTGTCCCATTGTTCACAGGATTCCTTTCAGAAGTGTACATGAATTGGTTATTTGCAACCATTTCAATCAGTTCCGGAGCTTCTGTAGGCGTCTTCTTCAGATGAAGAGATCCTCCAGCAGAGCTATCCAGAGACATCTTGGATAGTTCAGAGAGACCATCATAGAAATACCTATGATGCTCCATTCAGAAAGCATGTCTGAGGGACATTTTCTGATTAATTGTTTGTATCTTTCCCAAGCTTCATAGAGGGATTCTCCATCCTTCTGTCTGAAGGTTTGGACTTCCACTCTAAGCTTACTCCATTTTTGAGGTGGAAAGAACTTTGCCAAGAAGGCATTGACTAGCTTTTCCCAAGAGTCCAGGCTATCTTTAGGTTGTGAGTCCAACCATATTCTAGCTCTGTCTCTTACAGCAAAAGGGAATAGCATCAGTCTGTAGACCTCAGGGTCAACCCCATTAGTCTTGACTGTGTCACAGATTTGCAAGAACTCAGCTAAAAACTGATGAGGATCTTCCATTGGAAGTCCATGGAACTTGCAATTCTGTTGCATTAGAGAAACTAATTGAGGCTTAAGCTCAAAGTTGTTTGCTCCAATGGCAGGGATAGAGATGCTTCTCCCATAGAAGTCGGGAGTAGGTGCAGTGAAGTCACCCAGCACCTTCCTTGCATTGTTGGCATTGTTGTTGTTTTCGGCTGCCATGTGTTTTTCTTCTTTGAAGAATTCGGTCAGGTCCTCTAAAGAGAGTTGTGCTTTGGCTTCTCTTAGCTTTCTCTTCAAGGTCTTCTCAGGTTCAGGGTCAGCTTCAACAAGAATTCCTTTGTCTCTGCTCCTGCTCATAAGAAAGAGAAGGGAACAAGAAAATGTGGAATCTTCTATGTCACAGTATAGAGATTCCTTGAAGTGTCAGAGGAAAAGAAAAATAGAAGAAGGAGGTAGAAGAATTCGAACTTGATTAGATAGAGTTCGAATTGTGCATTAAGAAGGAGTAGTACTCCATAAATAGAAGGATGTGAGAAGGAGGGAAGAGGTTTTTCGAAAATTAATTAAAAAGATGTCAAAAACATTTTAAAAATTGATTGATAATTTTCGAAAATTCAAAGTGGAAAAGAAATCAAGTGATTTTTGAAAAAGATTTTGAATTTAGAAGTTAAAAAGATTTGATTGAAAACTATTTTGAAAAAGATGTGGTTGAGAAGATAGGATTGGTTTTAAAAAAATGTGATTGAGAAGATATGATTTGAAAACAATTTTAAAAGATTTGATTTTGAAAATTAGTAACTTGCCTAACAAGAAAAGATATGATTCAAACATTAAACCTTTCTCAACAGAAAAGGCAACAAATTTGAGATGTTCAATCAAATCATTAATTGTTAGTAAGTATTTTTGAAAAAGGAAAGAAATTGATTTTAAAAACATTTGATTGAAAAGATATGATTTGAAAAAGATTTGATTTTGAAAAACTTTGAAAACTTGAAAAAAAATTGATTTGAAAACAAAATCTTCCCCCTAGCACCATCCTGGCGTTAAACGCCCAGAATGGTATCCATTCTGGCGTTTAACGCCCAAAATGCACCCTTTTTGGGCGTTAAACGCCCAACCAGGTACCCTGGCTGGCGTTTAAACGCCAGTCTGTCTTCTTCACTGGGCATTTTTGAATGCTCAGCTTTTTCTGTATAATTCCTCTGCAGCATGTTCTGAATCTTCAATTCTTGTATTATTGACTTGAAAAGACACACATTAAAAATATTTTTGGATTTTTTTAATAATCAAAATGCAACAAGAATCAAATAACAATGCATGCAAGACACCAAACTTAGCAGTTTGTATACTACTAACTCTATATGAGACACATAAACACTCAAGCCAAAAGAATTCAAAGATTAGAACACAAAAATTATCAAGAATTACTTGAAGATCCTTAAGACACATGAATGAATGCATGCAATTGACACCAAACTTAAGATGAGACACTAGACTTAAGCAAGAAACATCAAATATTTTTTATTTTTATGATTTTGTAATTTTTTTTGTGTTTTTCGAAAATTAAGTGGAAAAAGATATCAAAATTCTTAATGAGAATTCCAGGAATCAGTGCAATGCTAGTCTAGGACTCCGGTCCAGGAATTAGACATGGCTTCACAGCCAGCCAAGCTTTCAAAGAAAGCTTCGGTCCAAAACACTAGACATGGCCAAAGGCCAGCCAAGCCTTAGCAGATCACTGCTCCAAAAGCAAGATTGATAAAAATCAACAAGCTCTTGTGATGATAAGTTGAAACCTCGGTCCAATGATATTAGACATGGCTTCTCAGCCAGCCAGATTTCAACAAATCACCATGAAACTCTAGAATTCATCTTCAAGAATTTCGAAAAAAAAATACCTAATCTAAGCAACAAGATGTACCGTCAGTTGTCCAAACTGAACAATACTTGGTGGCGCGAAATTGTGAACAATACTTTTCACAACTCTCATAATCCCCGGCATTGTTACCAAAAGCTTGCTCAAAACTTGAACAATCCCCGGCAACGGCGCCAAAAACTTGGTGGCGCGAAATTGTGAACAATACTTTTCACAACTCTCATAATCCCCGGTCATGAACTCCAAGAACTTGGTGGTTCAATTCCATGGCATTGCACAACTTCGCACAACTAACCAGCAAGTGCACTGGGTCGTCCAAGTAATACCTTACGTGAGTAAGGGTCGATCCCACGGAGATTGTTGCTATGAAGCAAGCTATGGTCATCTTGTAAATCTTAGTCAGGCAGACTCAAATGTATGATGGTGATGAACGAAAATAACACAAAGGTAAAGATAGAGATACTTATGTAATTCATTGGTAGGAACTTCAGATAAGCGTATGAAGATGCCTTTCCTTCCGTCTCTCTGCTTTCCTACAGTCTTCATCCAATCCTTCTTCCTCCTTTCCATGGCAAGCTCGTGTAGGGTTTCACCATTGTCAGTGGCTACCTCCCATCCTCTCAGTGAAAGCGATTGGCATATGCCCTGTCACGACATAGCGGAATTCAGCTGTCGGTTCTCGGTCAGGCCGGAATAATATCCATTGATACTTTTGCGTCTGTCACTAACGCCCCGCCTGCTAGGAGTTTGAAGCACGTCACAGTCATTCAATCACTGAATCCTACTCAGAATACCACAGACAAGGTTAGACCTTCCGGATTCTCTTGAATGCCGCTATCAGGTCCTGCCTATACCACGAAGACTCTGATCTCACGGAATGGTTGGCTCGTTTGTCAGGCGAGCACTCGGTTGTCAGGCGATCAACCATGCATCGTGCAATCAGGAATCCAAGAGATATTCACTAGAGCCTTGGTTGCTTGTAGAACAAGAGTGGTTGTCAGTCACCTTGTTCATGAGTGAGAATGATGATGAGTGTCACGGATCATCACATTCATCAAGTTGAAGAACAAGTGATATCTTAGAACAAGAACAAGCAGAATTGAATGGAAGAACAATAGTAATTGCATTAATACTCGAGGTACAGCAGAGCTCCACACCTTAATCTATGGTGTGTAGAAACTCCACCGTTGAAAATACATAAGCATAAGGTCTAGGCATGGCCGAATGGCCAGCCTCCCAATGATCTAAGATAGCATAAAACGAAGATAGCTACCAAAGTCCTCTAATACAATAGTAAAAGGTCCTACTTATAGATAACTAGTAGCCTAAGGTTTACAGAAATGAGTAAATGACATAAAAATCCACTTCCGGGCCCACTTGGTGTGTGCTTGGGCTGAGCAATGAAGCAATTTCGTGTAGAGACTCTTCTTGGAGTTAAACGCCAGCTTTTATGCCAGTTTGGGCGTTTAACTCCCATTTGGGTGCCAGTTCCGGCGTTTAACGCTGGGATTTCTTGAGGTGACTTTGAACGCCGGTTTGGGCCATCAAATCTTGGGCAAAGTATGGACTATCATATATTGCTGGAAAGCCCAGGATGTCTACTTTCCAACGCCGTTGAGAGCGCGCCAATTGGGCTTCTGTAGCTCCAGAAAATCCACTTCGAGTGCAGGGAGGTCAGAATCCAACAGCATCTGCAGTCCTTTTCAGTCTCTGGATCAGATTTTTGCTCAGAACCTTCAATTTCAGCCAGAAAATACCTGAAATCACAGAAAAACACACAAACTCATAGTAAAGTCCAGAAAAGTGAATTTTAACTAAAAACTAATAAAAATATACTAAAAACTAACTATATCATATCAAAAACATACTAAAAACAATGCCAAAAAGCGTACAAATTATCCGCTCATCAATTGCTACGATAAAAGGAGATCAGAAAATAGCGCGAAGTTGTTACATTGAAAGTCTGAACCTCAGAGGCAAAGGGGAAGAAATCCACGCCATCGAGCTCGAGGGAGTTCGAGGTCGGAAAGAACTTCGCCACAACCTGAGGGCAAAATCGAAGATGTCCAGATCGAAGACACCCCGGACAAAACAACAAACATTGGGGCGACTTTGAAACAAGACACAAAAGGCCCTCTGATACAGTTCCTAAGGGATAATGCCAACTTCTTCGCATGGAAGGACGCGGACATGCCAGGCATAGACCCCAAATTAATGTACCACAAACTAGCAATATACCCAAGATCTCGGCCAGTACAGTAAAAGCGTATGAAGCTCGGACCAGAAAGATCCCAAGCTGTGGAAGAACAGGTGCAGGCTCTACTGGAGGCAGGATTCATAAGAGAGATCAAGTACCCATTATGTCTAGCCAATGTTGTTTTAGTGAAAAAGTCAAATGGGAAGTGGCGGATGTACACCGACTACACTGATCTCAATAAAGCCTACCCGAAAGATCCCTACCCACTCCCATGCATAGACACTCTAGTGGATGCCTCATTCGAATACAAGTACCTCTCTTTCATGGATGCTTATTCGGGATATAATCAAATCCCAATGTATCACCCTGATTAAGAAAAAACCTCATTCTTAACCCCAAAAGCAAATTATTGTTACGTCATCATACCATTCGGACTCAAAAATGCTAGAGCTACTTACCAAAGATTAATGAACAAAGTCTTCACAGACCATATTAGGAAACTCATGGAGGTATATATAGACGACATGTTGGAGAAAACACAAAGTGAGAAATCATTACTACCCGACCTCACCAAAGTGTTCGACACCATAAGAGAGCATGGCATGCGACTTAATCCCGCAAAGTGCACCTTCGCAGTAGAAGCGGGCAAATTCCTGGGTTTCATGATAACACAACGAAGAATTGAGGTGAATCCGGACAAATGCCGGGCCATACTTGACATGAAGAGTCTGACTTGTGTCAAAGATGTACAACAACTCAACGGGAGACTGGCAGCCTTGTCCAGATTTCTAGCCGGATCGGCCATAAGATCTCTCTCCTTCTACGCCACCTTAAGGAAGGCAAAGAGGTTCGAATGGACAACGGAGTGCGAGCAGGCTTTCCAGGATCTCAAAAGGTTCCTGGGACAACCACCTATTCTAACTCGACCACGAGAAGGAGAACCACTTGTATTGCACCTCGCAGTAGGAAGTCGGACAATAGCATCAGCGCTGGTTAGAGAAGACGAAATTGGGCAATGACCCATCTATTTTGTCAGCAAAGCTCTACAAGGGGCAGAACTGAACTACAAGTTTGCCTACACTCTCATACTAAATTCTCAACGACTTCGCCCCTACTTTCAAGCTCACACCATCAAGGTTCAGACTAATCAGGCCATGAAAGGCATTCTCCAGAAGACAGACTTAGCTGGAAGAATTCTACAATGGGCAGTCGAGCTATCTAAGTTCGATCTTTAATACGAAACTCGGACGGCCGTCAAGTCCCAATATTTGGCCGACTTTATTGCTGAGTACACTGACACTCTGGGAGCTCCCACAGAATGGAATCTCTACGTAGACGGCTCTTCAAACAAAACCAGAAGTGGCACAGGTGTGATAATAGAAAGCGATCAGGGAACCCAAATCGAACTCTCCCTCAAATTCAGGTTCTCTGCTTCAAACAACCAGGCCGAATACGAGGCACTACTAGCTGGTTTGAAGCTGGCTAAAGAGGTTGGAGCTCAAAAGCTTATCATCTTCAGCGACTCACAAGTAGTCACCTCACAAATAGCAGGAAGCTACCAAGCTAAGGACCCTACCATGAAAAAGTACTTGGACAAAACCAGGAAACAGCTCGGACAACTCGGGGAATATGAGGTCCGCCATATACCTTGGAAACAGAATGCTCGAGATGACACACTCTTAAAACTAGCCAGCACCAAGCCAGGGGGCAACAATAGGAGCCTCATCCAGGAAATACTGCAGAACCCATCAATCTCGGAAGAAGAAAAGGTCCTAGCTATAACGGGTCTGGATCAAGGATGGATGACTCCTATAATTAACTACCTCAAAACAGAGACACTCCCTACAGATAAGAAGGAGGCAAAGAGATAAAAACGGGAGGTACAATACTACACCATCATAAACAATACCCTATACAAGAGAGGGATTTTAATACCACTGTTAAAATGTGTGCCGACCTCCAACACAAAGGAAGTTTTAGAAGAAGTACGTAGTAGCATATATGGCAACCATCTCGGAGCACGAGCTCTCGCTAAAAAAGTACTCCGAGCCGAATTCTTTTGGCCGACTTTGCAAAAGGAAGCAACAGAGTTTGTAAAGACATGTCCACCATGTCAGAAACATGCTAATTTCCACATCGCCCCACAAGAGGAACTCATCAGCGTAACCTCACCCTGGCCATTTGAAAAATGGGGACTCGACCTCCTCGGGCCCTTCCCTCAAGGATCGGGACAGGTCAAGTTCCTCATCGTAGGGGTAGACTATTTCACAAAGTGGATTGAAACAGAGCCCTAGCTAACGCCACTGCTCAAAGAAGCCAAAAATTCCTATATAGAAATATTGTCACAAGGTTTGGGGTTCCTTACTCCATTACCACAGACAATGGCACTCAATTCACAGACGCAGGCTTTAGGAAATTGGTGGCCGACTTGAAAATAAAGCACCAATTCACATCCGTAGAACACCCCCAGGCTAATGGACAGGCAGAAACCACCAATAAAGTCATATTATCCGGGCTAAAACAGAGATTACAGGATGCAAAGGGAGCCTGGGCTGAAGAGCTCCCACAAGTCCTATGGGCATATCGAACAACCCCACACTCTACAACCAGGGAATCACCTTTCCGACTGGCTTACGGAATGGAGGCAATGATCCAAGTGGAAGTCGAAGAAGAATCCCCCAGAACGATCCTCTATAGTGAAGAAGCCAACTCTCAACTTCAAAAAGAAGAGCTCGACTTACTTCTGGAAATCCGAGAAAGAGCTCAGATCAGGAAGGAGGCGTTAAAGCGTCGAATGGCCTCAAGATACAATCGAAAGGTAGCACAGTGAAGTTTTACCAACAACGACCTCATCCTAATCCGAAATGACATCGGAACAAGTCGACCTGGAGAGGAAAAACTGGCAGCTAACTGGAAAGGACCCTATCAAGTCACAGAGGTATTGGGAAAAGGCTACTATAGGGTGTCAAAACTCGAGGGGCGAGAGCTACTAAGGTCATGGCACGCCTGCAACCTAAGAAGGTATTATAGTTAGGAAGTAATAAAAGATCTTAGGCCAAAGGTGCACTCTTTTTCCTGAAAAGGTTTTTTAATGAGGCACCAAGCCAAGATCTACAAAACTGCCTAACTTAGAAGGGTAAAATTCCACATGTATATACTTTTCCTATATGTCCACTTTCTATTTGAATAAAACTTTTTAGATTTTTTCTACAAAGCCTCTCTACAGGTCGGCAAGGTGAAAATCGAATTCACCGTCTGACCACGATGAAAACCAAATTCATCGTCTAATTTCGACAAAGATCGACAAAAAGTGAAAACCAAATTCACTGCTCAATCAAGACAAAGCTACAGGTCGGCAAGGTGAAAATCAAATTCACCGTCCGATCACGACAAAAGCGACAAAGTTATAAAAAGTAATCCATAAGCTGTGGCTTGGCCAGTGGTTCACAAAATTGTTATCCCTTGGTATGGCTCCAAAAACTTGGTGCACAATACCATGATTTACACGTCTCTTCACAACTTCACACAGCTGACCAGCAAGTGCACTGGGTCGTCCAAGTAATACCTTACGTGAGTAAGGGTCGATCCCACGGAGATTGTCGGCTTGAAGCAAGCTATGGTCATCTTGTAGATGTCAGTCAGGCGGATTCATATGGTTATAAAGTTTTGATAATTAAAAGATAAATAAACATAAAATAAAGATAGAGATACTTATGTAATTCATTGGTGGGATTTTAGATAAGCGTATGGAGATGCGTTATTCCTTCTGAATCTATGTTTTCCTACTGTCTTCATTCAATAATTCATACTCCTTTCTATGGCAAGCTGTATGTTGGGGATCACCGTTGTCAATGGCTACCTCCCGTCTTCTCAGTGAAAATGGTCCTCTACGATTTCTGTACGGCTAATCAACTGTCAGATTTCTCATCTCGGATGAAAAATACCAGGCACAACTATCGCATGGCTAATCAGCTGTTGGTTCTCACTTGTGTTGGAATAGGATCCAGTGATCCTTTTGCGTCTATCACTACGCCCAACAGTCATGATTTTGAAGCTCGTCACAGTCACCCCTTCCCAGATCCTACTCGGAATACCACAGACAAGGTTTATACTTTCTGGATCTCAGGAATGCTGCCAATTGATTCTAGCCTATACCACGAAGATTCTAATCTCAGATTCAGATGCCCCATCGTCAGAGGAGAGTCGATGTGAATCATTGATTAGAGACCCAAGAGATATACACTCAACCGATTGCAGATAGAACAGAAGTGGTTGTCAAGCACGCGTTCATGAGTGAAAATGGTGATGAGTGTCATAGATCATCACATTCATCAGGTTGAAGTACGAGTGAATATCTTAGAATAAGAATAAGCTTGAATTGAATAGAAGAACAATAGTACTTTGCATTAATACTCGAGGAACAGCAGAGCTCCACACCTTAATCTATGGTGTGTAGAAACTCCACCGTTGAAAATACATAAGTGATGAAGGTCCAGGCATGGCCGAATGGCCAGCCCCAAGTTTAAGGAAAAACATCCAAAGATGATCTAAGGATAATCCCAAAGATGTTCCAAAAGATTTTAAAATACAATAGTAAAAATTCCTATTAATAATAAACTAGTTACTAGGGTTTACAGAAATAAGTAAATGATGCAGAAATCCACTTCCAGGCCCACTAAGTGTGTGCTTGGGCTGAGCATTGAAGCTTTCATGTGTAGAGACTTTTCTTGGAGTTAAACGCCAGTTTTTATGCTAGTTTGGGCGTTTAACTGTAGTTTCTATCCTGTTTCTGGCGTTTAACGCCAGAATAGGGCAGGAAATTGGCGTTTGAAGGCCAATTTGCATAGTCAAAACTCGAGAAAAGTATGGACTATTATATATTCCTGGAAAGTCCAGGATGTCTACTTTCCAACGCAATTGAGAGCGCGCCAATTGGGTTTCTGTAGCTTCAGAAAATCCATTTCAAGTGCAGGAAGATCAGAATCTAACAGCATCAGTAGTCCTTTTTCAGCCTCTGAATCAAATTTTTGCTCAGGTCCCCTCAATTTCAGCCAGAAAATACATGAAATCACTGAAAACACACAAACTCATAGTAAAGTCTAGAAATGTGAATTTTGCTTAAAAACTAATGAAAATATACTGAAAACTAACTAAATTATACTAAAAACTACCTAAAAATAATGCCAAAAAGCGTATAAATTATCCGCTTATCACAACACCAAACTTAAATTGTTGCTTGTCCCCAAGCAACTGAAAACAAAATAGAATAAAAAGAAGAGAATATACAATGAATCTCACAATATCAATGAAACTTAGTCCTAATTAGATGAGCGGGGCTAGTAGCTTTTTGCTTCTGAACAGTTTTGGCATCTCACTTTATCCTTAGAAGTTTAGAATGATTGGCATCCATAGGAACTCAGAGTTCAGATAGTGTTATTGATTCTCCTAGTTAAGTATGTTGATTCTTGAACACAGCTAATTTATGAGTCTTTTCCGTGACCCTAAGCACTTTGTTTTCCAATATTACCACCGGATACATAAATGCCACAGATACATAACTAGGTGAACCTTTTCAGATTGTGACTCAGCTTTGCTAGAGTCTCCAGTTAGAGGTGTCCAGAGTTCTTAAGCATACTCTTTTTGCTTTGGATCACGACTTTAACCACTCAGTCTCAAACTTTTCACTTGGACCTTCATGCCACAAGCATATGGTTAGGGACAGCTTGATTTAGCCGCTTAGGCCAGGATTTTATTCCTTTAGGCCCTCTTATCCATTAATGCTCAAAGTCTTGGATTCTCTTTACCCTTGACTTTTGATTTAAAGGACTATTGGCTTTTTCTACTTGCTTTTTCTTTTTCTTTCTTTTTCTTTTTCGTCATTTTTCTTTTTTTCTTTTTTTTGCAAGCTTGTGTTTTTCACTGCTTTTTCTTGCTTCAAGAATCAATTTTATGATTTTTCAGATTATCAATAACATTTCTCTTTGTTCATCATTCTTTCAAGAGCCAACAATTTTAACATTCATAAACTTCACTATAAAAAATATGCACTGTTCAAGCATTCATTCAGAAAATAAAAAGTATTGCCACCACATCAAAATAATTGAACTAATTTCAAGATAAAATTTGAAATTCAAGTACTTCTTGTTCTTTTGTAATTAGGCACATTTTTCATTTAAGAGAGGTGAAGGATTCATGGAATTATTCATAGCTTTAAGACATCGACACTAGAATACACTAATGATCATGTAATGAAGGCACAAACATAGACAAACATAAAGCATCAAATTCGAAAAACAGAAAAATAAGAACAAGAAAATCAAAGAACGGGTCCATCTTAGTAATGACGGGTAGTTCTTCCTCTTGAAGATCCAATGGAATGCCTGAGCTCCTCTATGTCTCTTCCTTGCCTTTGTTGCTCCTCCCTCATAGCTCTTTAATCTTCTCTAATCTCATGGAGAATGATAGAGTGCTCTTGGTACTCCACCCTTAGTTGGTCCATGTTGTAACTCAAGCCTTCCAAAGAGGTGTTGAGTTGCTCCCAATAGTTGTGTGGAAGAAAATGCATCCCTTGAGGCATCTCAGGGATTTCTTGATGAGGAATTTCCTCATGCTCTTGTTGAGGTCCATGGTGGGCTCTCTTATTTGCTCCATCCTTTTCTTAGTGATGGGCTTGTCCTCTTCAATGAGAATGTCTCCTTCTATGTCAATCCCAGCCGAATTGCATAGGTGACAAATGAGATGAGAAAAGGCTAACCTTGCCAAGGTGGAGGACTTATCAACCACCTTGTAGAGTTCTAGAGGTATGATCTCATGAACTTCCACTTCCTCCCTAATAATGATACTATAGATCATGATGGCCTGATCCACTGTTACTTCGGATCAGTTGCTAGTAGGAATGATGGAGCATTGGATGAACTCCAACCATCCTCTAGCCACAGGCTTAAGGTAATTGAACCAGCTTACCTCTTGAGTCTCTTTTCCATTGAGCTCCTTTCACACATATGTCCATGAGGACTTGGTCCAACCTTTGATCAAAGTTGACCCTTCTAGTGCAGGGGCGTGCATTTTCTTACATCATTGGCAAGTTGAACGCCAACGTTACATTTTTCGGACTGAAATCTAAGTATTTTTCCTGAACCATTGTAAGCCAATTCTTTGGATTCGGGTTCATAATTTGATCATGGTTCCTAGTGATCCATGCATTGGCATAGAACTCTTGAACCATTAAGATTCCGACTTGTTGAATGGGGTTGGTGAGAACTTCCTGACCTCTTCTTCGAATCTCATGTCGGATCTCTGGATACTCATTCTTTTTGAGCATGAAAGGGACCTCAGGGATCACTTTTTTCTTGGCCACAACTTCATAGAAGTGGTCTTGATGGACCTTTGAGATGAATCTCTCCATCTTCCATGACTCAGAGGTGAAAGCTTTTGCCTTCCCTTTCCTCTTTCTAGAGCTTTCTCCGGCCTTAGGTGCCATATATGGTTATGGAAAAAACAAAAAGTAATGCTTTTACCACACCAAACTTAAAAGGTTTGCTCATCCTCAAGCAAAAGAAGAAAGAAAGAAGGGGAAGAAGAAGAAAATGGAGGAGATAGAGGGAGAGATAGGTTCGGCCAAGGGGGTAGGAGAGTGGTTGTGATGTGTGAAAATGAAGGAGTAAAGAGTAGTATTTATAGGGAAAGAGAGGGAGAGTGGCCAAATGGAATTGGATGGGTTTGGAAGGGAAAAATGTTTGAATTTGAAAAGTGAGGTGGGTGGGGCTTTTGGGGAAGAGGGATGGAGGTGATTGATGAAGAGAATATAAGGAAGAGAATAGGATTTGATAGGTGAGTGGTGTTTTGGGTAGAGTGTTATAGAGATGTGTAAGGGGGAGAGAGAGAGGTGGGGTAGGTGGGGATCCTGTGGGGTCTACAGATCCTAAGGAGTCAAAGACTTCTCATCCCTGCTCCATTTAGGCATGCAAAAACGCCCTTAGAGTGCAATTCTGGTGTTTAACGCCAGACTGCTGCCTGTTTCTGGCGTTAAACGCCAGCTTTTATACCTTTCTTGGCGTTTAACGCCAAGTTGTAGCTTGATTTTGGCGTTAAACACCCAGAATGGTACCAGACTGGGCGTTTAATGCCCATCCTGCTACCCTTACTGGCGTTTAAACGCAAGTAAGTTCTTCCTCCAGGGTGTGCTATTTTTAATGCTATTTTTTATTTAGGTTTGATTTTTACAGTTATTTTTGTGACTCCACATGATCATCAACCTAAAGAAAACATAAAATAATAATGGAAAATGGAAATTTAACATGGATAAATAAAAATTGGGTTGCGTCCCTATAAGCGCTTCTTTAATGTCCATAGCTTGACAGTGGGTTCTCATGGAGCCTCACAAATAATCAGAGCATGGTTGGGGCCTCTCAACACCAAACTTAGAGTTTGGTTGTGGCCTCCCAACACCAAACCTAGAGTTTGAATGTGGGGGCTTTGTTTGACTCTGTATTGAGAGAAGCTTTTCATGCTTCTTCTCCATGTGTACAAAAGGAGAACCTTGAGTCTTGAATACAAGGTAGTCCTCATTCAATTGAATGACTAACTCTCATCTGTCAAAATCAATCACATCTTTTGTTTTGGCTAGGAAAGGTCTGCCAAGGATGATGGATTCATCCTCATCCTTCCCAGTGTCTAGGATTATGAAATCAGCCGGGATGTAAAGGCCTTCAACCTTCACTAGCACGTCCTCTACTAGTCCATAAGCCTGTTTCATTGATTTGTCTGTCATCTCTAGTGAGATTTTTACAGCTTGTACCTCAAAGGTTCCTAGTTTCTCCATTACATAGAGTGGCATGAGGTTAATACGAGACCTTAGGTCACACAGAGCCTTCTCAAAGGTCATGGTGCCTATGGTATATGGTATTAGGAATTTACCAGAATCCTGTTTATTTTGAGGTAAAGTTTACTGAACCCAGGTATTCAGTTCATTAATGAGCAATGGAGGTTCATCCTTCCAAGTCTCATTACCAAATAGCTTAGCATTCAGCTTCATAATTGCTCCTAAATACTGGGCACCTTACCCTTCAGCAATGTCTTCATCTTCTTCAGAAGATGAATAGTCATCAGAGCTCATGAATGGAAAAAAAAGTTCAATGGAATCTCTATGGTCTCTGTATGAGCCTCAGATTCCTTTGTTTCCTCATTGGGGTACTCCTTAATGGCCAGTGGACATTCCCTGAGGCCTTCCTCACTAGGAATCACTGCCTTTTCACTCTCTCCAAGTTCGGCCACACTAAGTAAGGTTATGGCCTTGCACTCTCTCTAGGAATTTTCTTCTGTATTGCTTGGGAGAGTGCTAGGAGGAGTTTCAGTAACCCTTTACTCAGCTGGCCCACTTGTGCCTCCAAGTTTCTAATGGAGGACCTTGTTTCATTCATGAAACTGAGAGTGGCCTTAGATAGATCAGAGACTATATTTGCTAAGCTAGATGGGTTCTGCTCAGAATTCTATGTCTGTTGCTGAGAGGATGATGAAAAAGGCTTGCCATTGCTAAACCTGTTTCTTCCACCATTATTATTGTTAAAGCCTTGTTGAGGCTTTTGTTGATCCTTCCATGAGAAATTTGGATAATTTCTCTATGAGGGATTATAGGTGTTTCCATAGGCTTCACCCATGTAATTCACCTATGCCATTGCAGGGTTCTCAGGATCATAAGCTTCTTCTTCAGAAGATGCTTCTTTAGTACTGTTGGATGTATTTTGCAAACCATTCAAACTCTGAGAAATCATATTGACTTGTTGAGTCAACATTTTATTCTGAGCCAATATGGCATTCAGAGCATTAATTTCAAGAACTCCCTTCCTCTGAGGCATCCCATTACTCACAGGATTCCTTTCAAAGGTGTACATGAACTGGTTATTTGCAACCATTTCAATGAGTTCCTGAGCTTCTTGCAGGTGTTATCAATGAATATTAATTCTAACTAGATGAGCGGGACTTGTAACTTTTTGCTTCTGAACAGTTTTGGCATCTCACTTTATCCTTTGAAGTTTAGAATGATTGGCATCTCTAGGAACTTAGAATTTCAGATAGTGTTATTAATTCTCCTAGTTAAGTTTGTTGATTCTTGAACACAGCTACTTTCATGAGTCTTGGCCGTGGCCCTAAGCACTTTGTTTTCCAATATTACCACCGGAGACATAAATGCCACAGACACATGACTGGGTGAACCTTTTAAGATTGTGACTCAGCTTTGCTAAAGTCCCCAGTTAGAGGTGTCCGGAGCTCTTAAGCACACTCTTTTTGCTTTGGATCACGACTTTAACCACTCAGTCTCAAGCTTTTCACTTGGACCTGCATGCCACAAGCACATGGTTAGGGACAGCTTGATTTAGCCCCTTAGGCCTGGATTTTATTTTCTTGGGTCCTCCTATCCATTGATGCTCAAAGCCTTGGATCCTTTTTACCCTTGCCTTTTGGTTTTAAGGGCTATTGGCTTTTTCTTCTTGCTTTTTCTTTTTCTTTCTTTAAAATTTTTTTTGTAAGCTTTGTTCTTCACTGCTTTTTCTTGCTTCAAGAATCAATTTTATGATTTTTTAAATCATCAATAACATTTCTCTTTGTTCATCATTCTTTCAAGAGACAACAATTTAAACATTCATAAACAACAAGATAAAAAATATGTACTGTTCAAGCATTCATTCAGAAAACAAAAAGTATTGTCACCACATCAATATAATTAAACTAATTTCAAGGATGAATTCGAAACTCATGTACTTCTTGTTCTTTTGTATTAGAAACATTTTTCATTTAAGAAAGGCGAAGGATTCCTGGAATTATTCATAGCTTTAAGACATAGTTACTACATACTAATGATCATGTAATAAAGACACAAACATAGATAACATAAAGCTTAAAAATAGAAAAACAGAGAAATAAGAATAAGAAATGAGTCCACCTTAGTGATGGTGGCGCTTTCTTCTTGAAGAACCAATGATTTCCTTGAGCTCTTCTATGTCTCTTCCTTGCCTTTGTTGCTCCTCCCTCATTGCTCTTTGATCTTCTCTAATTTCATGGAGAATGATGGAGTGTTCTTGATGTTCCACCCTTAATTGATCCATATTGTAACTAAAGTCTTCTAGAGAAGTGTTGAGTTGTTCCCAATAGTTGTTGGGAGGAAAGTGCATCCCTTAATGCATCTCCGGGATTTCTTGGTGATGAGCTTCGTCATGCGTCTCTTGGGATCCATGAGTGGGCTCTCTTGTTTGCTCCATCATCTTCTTAGTGACGGGCTTATCCTCCTCAATGGGGATGGCTCCTTCTATGATAACTCCAGCTGAGTAACACAGATGGCAAATAAGATGAGGAAAAGCTTGCCTTGCCATGGTGGAGGACTTTTCGGGTATTTTGTAGAATTCAAGGGAGATGACTTCATGAATTTCTACTTCCTCTCCATTCATGATGCTATGAATCATGATGGCCCGATCCACAGTAACTTCGGATCGGTTGCTAGTGGGGATGATGGAGCGTTGGATGAACTCCAACCATCCTCTAACCACAGGCTTGAGGTCCAGTCTTTTTAATTGAACTGGCTTGCCTTTGGAGTCTCTTTTCCATTGAGCTCCTTCCACACATATGTCCATAAGGACTTGGTCCAACCTTTGATCAAAGTTGACCCTTCTAGTGTAGGGGCGTGTATCTCCTTGCATCATGGGCAAGTTGAACGCCAACCTCACATTTTTCGGACTAAAATCTTAGTATTTCCCCCGAACCATTGTAAGATAATTCTTTGGATTTGGGTTCACACTTTGATCATGGTTCCTAGTGATCCATGCATTGGCATAGAACTCTTGAACCATTAAGATTCCGACTTGTTGAATGGGGTTGGTCAGAACTTCCTAACCTCTTCTTTGGATCTCATGTCGGATCTCCGGATACTCATTTTTCTTGAGCTTGAAAGGGACCTCGGGGATCACCTTCTTCTTGGCCACAACTTCATAGAAGTGGTCTTGATGGGCTTTGGAGATGAATCTCTCCATCTCCCATGACTCGGAGGTGGAAGCTTTTGTCTTCCCTTTCCCTTTTCTAGAGGTTTCTCCGGCCTTAGGTGCCATCAATGGTTATGGAAAAACAAAAAAAAGCTATGCTTTTACCACACCAAACTTAGAATATTGCTCGCCCTCGAGCAAGAGAAGAAAGAAGAATAAGAAGAAGAGGAAAATATGGAGGAAAGGGAGAAGTGTGTGGTTTCATCCAAGGTGAAGAAGAGAGGGTTGTGGTTTGTGAAAATGAAGAAGGATAGATGGGTTTATATAGTGAAGGGAGAGGGAGTAGGTTCGGCTATTTAGGGTGGGTTTGGGTGGGAAAGAGATTTTGAATTTGGAAGGTAGGTGGGGTTTTTTTGGGAAAGAGTGGATGGATGTGAGTGGTGAAGAGGTGATGGGGAAGAGAGATTGAGGTGATTAGTGAAGGTTTTGGGGAAGAGTGTTTATTGGGTTGTGTGAAAAAGAGAGAGAGGGTGAGTTGAGGTAGGTGGGGATCCTATGGGGTTCACAGATCCTGAGATGATCCTGTAGGGTCCACAGATCCTGAGGTGTCAAGGATTTACATACCTGCACCAATGAGGCGTGTAAAATGCCCTTTTCATACAATCCTCACGTTCAACGCCACATTGATGCTTGTTTCTGGCGTTGAACACCAGCTTCATGCTTGTTTTGGGCGTTCAGCGCCCAATTGCAGCATGTTTCTGGCGTTGAACGCCAGTTCCATGCTTGTTTCTGGCGTTCAATGCCAGATCCATGCTCTGTTCTGGCGTTGAATGCCAGCCAGATGCTCCTTACTGGCGTTTAAATGCCAGTAAGCCCTTCCTCCAGGGTGTGCTTTTTCTTCTGCTATTTTTGATTCTGTTTTTAATTTTAGTATTTATTTTGTGACTCCACATGATCATGAACCTAATAAAACATAAAAGAACAATAAAAGAAAAATAAAATTAGATAAATAAAAATTGGGTTGCCTCCCAATAAGCGATTCTTTAATGTCAATAGCTTGACAGTGGGCTCTCATGGAGCCACACAGGTGATCAGGTCAATGTTGTAGACTCCCAACACCAAACTTAGAGTTTGGATATGGGGATTCAACACCAAACTTAGAGTTTGGCTGTGGCCTCTCAACACCAAACTTAGAGTTTGATTGTAGGGGCTTTGTTTGACTCTGTACTGAGAGAAACTTTTCATGCTTCCTCTTCATGTATACAGAAGAATGCCCTTGAGTCTTAAACATAAGGTAGTCCCCATTCAATTGAAGGACTAATTCTCCTATGTTAACATCTATCACAGCTCCTGCTGTGGCTAGGAAAGGTCTTCCAAGGATGATGCATTCATCCTCCTCCTTCATAGTGTCTAAGATTATGAAATTTGTAGGGATATAAAGGCCTTCAACCTTTACCAACACGTCCTCTACCAATCCATAAGCTTTTTTTACTGATTTGTCTGCCATTTGTAATGAGAATATGGCAGGCTGTACCTCAATAATCCCCAGCTTCTCCATTACAGAGAGTGGCATAAGATTTATGCCTGACCCTAAGTCACACAGAGCCTTTTCAAAGGTCATGGTGCCTATGGTACAAGGTATTAAGAATTTACCAGGATCTTGTTTCTTTTGAGGTAAAGTTTGCTGAACCCATGTATCTAGTTCACCAATGAGCAAGGGAGGTTCACCTTCCCAAGTCTCATTACCAAACAACTTGGCATTCAGTTTCATGATAGCTCCTAGATATTGAGCAACTTGCTCTCCAGTTACATCTTCATCCTCTTCAGAAGAAGAATAGTTTTCAGAGCTCATGAATGGCAGAAGGAGGTTTAATGGGATCTCTATGGTCTCTATATGACCTTCAGATTCCTTTAAGTCCTCAATAAGGAACTCCTTCTTGCTTGAGAGACGTCCCCTGAGGCCTTCCTCATTGGGATTCATGTCCTTTCCTTCCTCTCTAGGTTCGGCCATGTTGATTATGTCAATGGCCTTGCACTCTCTTTTTGGATTCTCTTCAGTATTGCTTGGGAGAGTACTAGGAGGAGTTTCAGTGACTTTCTTAGTCAGCTGGCCCACTTGTGCCTCCAAATTTCTGATGGAGGACCTTGTTTCACTCATGAAGCTTAAAGTGGCCTTAGACAGATCAGAGACTATATTTGCTAAGTTAGAGGTGCTCTGCTCAGAATTTTCTGTCTGTTGCTGAGAAGATAATGGAAAAGGCATGCTATTGCTAAACCTGTTTCTTTCACCATTATTAAAGCCTTGTTGAGGCTTTTGTTGATCCTTCTATGAGAAATTTGGATGATTTCTCCATGAGGGGTTATAGGTGTTGCCAAAGGCTTCCCCCATGTAATTTATCTCTGCCATTGCAGGGTTTTCAGGATCATAAGCGTCTTCTTCAGAAGATGCCTCTTTAGTGCTGTTGGATGCATTTTGCCATCCATTCAGACTTTGAGAAATGATGTTGACTTGCTGAGTCAACATTTTGTTCTGAGCCAATATGGCATTTAGAGCATCAATTTCAAGAACTCCCTTCCTCTGAGGCGTCTCATTATTCACGAAATTCCTCTCAGAAGTGTACATGAATTGGTTATTTGCAACCATTTCAATAAGTTCCTGAGCTTCTGCAGGTGTTTTCTTTAGGTGAATGGATCCACCTGCAGAATGGTCCAGTGACATCTTAGAGAACTCAGACAGACCATAATAGAATATATCTATCATGGTCCACTCTGAAAACATGTCAGAAGGACACTTTTTGGTCATCTGCTTGTATCTTTTCCAAGCTTCATAGAGGGATTCACCATCTTTTTGCTTAAAGGTCTGAACATCTACTCTAAGCTTGCTCAGTTTTTGAGGAGGAAAGAATTTAACCAAGAAGGCCGTGACCAGCTTATCCCAAGAGTCCAGGCTATCCTTAGGTTGTGAGTCCAACCATGTTCTAGCTCTGTCTCTTACAGCAAAAGGGAAAAGCATGAGCCTGTAGACTTCAGGATCTACTCCATTAGTCTTAACAGTCTCACAGATATGCAAGAACTCAGTTAAAAACTGGTAGGGATCTTCTGATGGAAGTCCATGAAACTTGCAATTTTGTTGCATTAGAGCAACTAGTTGAGGTTTCAGCTTTAAATTGTTTGCTCCAATGGCAGGAATTGAGATGCTTCTTCCATCAAACTTGGAAGTAGGTATAGTATAATCACTAAGCATCCTCCTTGCATTATTATTGTTGGGTTTGGCTGCCATATCCTTTTCTTGTTCGAAAATTTCAGTAAGGTTATCTCTGGATTGTAAGCTTCTCTTAGTTTCTTCTTCAGAGTCCTTTCAGGTTCATGATCAACTTCAACAAGAATGCCTTTTTCCTTGTTCCTGCTCATATGAGAAAGAAGAGAACAGAAAAGGAAGAGGAATCCTCTATGTCACAGTATAGAGATTCCTTTATGTTAGTAGAAGAAGAAAGGGATAGAAGAAGGAGAAGAGTTAAGAATCCAAACACAAGGGTGAAGATAGGTTCAGATTCTTGAGATGGAGAGAAGTGTTAGTAAATAAATAAATAAATAGAAGAAGATGAGAAGGGGAGAATTTGAAAATTAATTTTGAAAAGGGTTAGTGATTTTCGAAAATTAAAGGAAGAATTAAAATTAAAATTAAAATTTAAAACAATTAATTAATTAAAAAAAATTTAAAAAGGAAGGATAAATTTTGGAAAATTAGAGAGGGAAAAGTAGTTAGGTGGTTTTGAAAAAGATAAGAAACAAACAAAAAGTCAATTAGTTAGTTGAAAAATATTTGAAAATCAAATTAAAAAAGATAAGAAGTTAGAAAAGATGTTTTGAAATCAAATTTTTGAAAGAGATATGATTTAAAAAGATATGATAAAAAGATATGATTAAAAAGATATGGTTGAAAAAGATTTATTTTTTAAAAATTAAAACTAATTACTTGACTAACAAGAAACTAAAAGATATGATTCTAAAATTTAAAGATTGAACATTTCTTAACAAAAAAGTAACAAACTTCAAATTTTTGAATCAATCACATTACTTGTTAGTTAAGTTTCGAAAATTTGAAATAAAATAAGAAAAAGATTTTGAAAAATAGTTTTAAATTTTCGAAAATCATAAGATAAAAGTAAAAGAGATTTGATTTTTGAAAAAGATTTTGAAAAGATAAGATTTTTAAAATTGAAAATTTGACTTGACTTATAAGAACTAACTAATTTTAAAAATTTTTGACTAAGTCAACTCAAATTTTCGAAATTCTGAGAGAAAAAAGGAAAAGATATATTTTTTATTTTTAAATTTTTAATGATGAGAGAGAAAAACACAATTATGACAAAAAACATGAAAATTTTGGATCAAAACACATGATGCATGCAAGAACACTATGAATGTCAAGATGAACACCAAGAACACTTTGAAGATCATGATGAACATCAAGAACATATTTTTGAAAAATTTTTGATGCAAAGAAAACATGCAAGACACCAAACTTAGAAATCTTTAATGCTTAGACACTATGAATGCAAAAATGCACATGAAAAACATCATACAACACAAAACAAGAAAATTTAAAGATCAAACAAGAAGACTTACCAAGAACAACTTGAAGATCATGAAGAACACTATGAATGCATGAATCTTCGAAAAATGCAAGAACAAGATGAATATGCAATTGACACCAAACTTAAAACATGACACAAGACTCAAACAAGAAACACAAAATATTTTTGGTTTTTATGATTTTATAAAAAAATTTTTGTATTTTATTTTATTTTTTTTTCAAAAAAATATAGGAAAAAGGAAGTAATGAATTCAAAGTCCTCAATCAAAATTCCAGGAATCATACCAGGTTAGTCTAAAGCTTGATGGCCAGCCAAGCTTCAGCATACCATTTTGAAACTCTAGAATTCATTCTTGAAAACTCTGAAGGATTTTTCGAGAACAGAGGGAGAAAATATTTTTTTTTTTGAAAATTTTTTGAAAATAAAACAGAAAGAAAATTACCTAATCTGAGCAACAAGATGAACCGTCAGTTGTCCAAACTCGAACAATCCCTGGCAACGGCGCCAAAAACTTGGTACACGAAATTGTGATCTCTAATAATGGCATTCAACTTGGTATGCGCGTTTATAACTCAGCACTTTCTTCACAACCTCGCACAACTAACCAGCAAGTGCACTGGGTCGTCCAAGTAATAAACGTCGATCCCACGGAGATTGTTGGTATGAAGCAAGCTATGGTCATCTTGAAATTCTCAGTTAGGCAGATAATATATGGTTATGGAGTTTTCGAATAATAATAATAAATAAACAGAAAATAAAGATAGAAATACTTATGTAAATCATTGGTGGGAATTTCAGATAGGCGTATGAAGATGCTGTGCTCCTTTTGAATCTCTGCTTTCCTACCGCCTTCATCCAATCCTTCCTACTCCTTTCCATGGCAAGCTGTATGTAGGGCATCACCGTTGTCAATGGCTACATCCCATCCTCTCAGTGAAAATGGTCCAAATGCTCTGTCATAGCATGGCTAATCATCTGTCGGTTCTCGATCATGCGGGAATAGAATCCATTGATTCTTTTGCGTTTGTCATCACGCCCAACAATCGCGAGTTTGAAGCTCGTCACAATCATTCAATCCCTGAATCCTACTCGGAATACCACAGACAAGGTTTAGACTTTTCGGATTCTCATGAATGCCGCTATCAATTCTAGCTTATACCACGAAGATTCTGATTAAGGAATCCAAGAGATATGCGCTCGGTCTAAGGTAGAACGGAGGTGGTTGTCAATCACGCATTCATAGGTGAGAATGATGATGAGTGTCACGGATCATCACATTCATCATGGTGAAATGCAACGAATATCTTAGAATAGGAATAAACTGAATTGAATAGAAAATAGTAGTAATTGCATTAAAACTCGAGGTACAGCAGAGCTCTACACCCTTAATCTATGGTGTGTAGAAACTCCACCGTTGAAAATACATAAGTGATGGTGGTCCAGGCATGGCCAAATGGCCAGCCCCCAAAACGTGATCACAGGATCAAAAATACAATCCAGGATGTCTAATACAATAATAAAATATCCTATTTATACTAGACTAGCTACTAGGGTTTATAGAAGTAAGTAATTGATGCAGAAATCCACTTCCGGGGCCCACTTGGTGTGTGCTTGGGCTGAGCTTGAGCTTTACACGTGCAGAGTCTTCTTTTGGAGTTGAACACCAAGTTGTAACATGTTTTTGGCGTTCAACTCTGGTTCGTGACGTGTTTCTGGCGTTTGACTCCAAAATGCAGCATGAAACTGGCGTTGAGCGCCAGTTTACGTCGTCTAATCACGAATAAAGTATGAACTATTATATATTGCTGGAAAGCTCTGGATGTCTACTTTCCAACGCCGTTGAGAGCGTGCCATTTGGAGTTCTGTAGCTCTAGAAAATCTATTTCGAGTGCAGGGAGGTTAGAATCCAACAGCATCAGCAGTCCTTTGTCAGCCTTCTTATCAGAGTTTTGCTCAGGTCCCTCAATTTCAGCCAGAAAATATCTGAAATCACAAAAATACACAAACTCATAGTAAAGTCCAGAAATATGAATTTAGCATAAAAACTAATGAAAACATCCCTAAAATTAGCTAGATCCTACTAAAAACTACCTAAAAACAATGCCAAAAAGCGTATAAATTATCCGCTCATCAGGCTAGAATAAAAAAAAGCAGCGTTCTCTGATCTGGAAGATTCAACCTTGTCTGTGGCGTTTTGAGTAGGATCGCCAAGAGAATGGACTGCTATGCGCTTCACCCTTCATCAGATTGGATGACCACGGCCAATGGCGTTCATTATGTAGCAGAGGAGATCAATGACCACGAGCAATGGCTTTGATCATTTACAGCCTACCATAGAAGAAGATCATTTACAAGCAAAGAAGACAGTAGCACCAGAGTTATTTCGGAAAGACAAAGCAACTCCAACTCACAACTCGATTCCCATCATATAATTCCTAGTAGCTAACTTCTTAATCCAACTCCTTCTGATTCCGCCTGACTAAGACCTGCAAGACAACCATAAGCTTGCTTCATGCCACCATTCTCGTGGGATCGACCCTGACTCGCTCAGGTATTGCTTAGACGACCTAGTACAGTTGCTGGTACTGCTACTGTTGTACGAAATAGTGTGGGTTTTTGCATACACGCGCATCAAGTTTTTGGTACCGTTGTCAGGGATTGTTGAGTTTGGACCAACTGAAGGATTATCTTGCTCCCTAGATCAGGTACCTTATTTTATTTCATTTTATTTGAGTCTTTTATGTTGTTTTCATCTTCCTCAATTTTCGAAAATTCTAGAAGTTTTTTCAAAAATATTTTTCTTTGCTTTGTTTAATTTTTGTTCTTCATTCGAGTCTTTGTTTGTGTTTGTGTTGAGTCTTTTATTTTATCTTTACTTTCTATTTTTTGAAAATTCTAAAAGGTTTTTCAAAAATATTTTTATTTTCTTTTGTGTTCAATTGGTTAGAGAGTTGGCTTATGAATTAGGTAACTGTGTTCCTTTGAATCTTTCGTTCTAAAATTTTTTCAAAAATAATTTTTCTTCGTTTAAATCTTGTTTCAATTTTTAAGTTTAGTGTTTTCTTGTTTATTTTCTTGTGTTTTTCGAAAATTTACTTTTGGTTTTCTAAAAATTTTATGTTTGGTGTTCTTCTTTGGGTTCTTGTGTTCTTTGAGTCTTTAATTTTTGTTCTTCATGTTCTTGTGTTTCTTTAAAGTGTTTTTATCTTAAAATTTTTAAGTTTGGTGTCCCCTTGGTGTTTCTCTCAAAATTTTTCGAAAATAAAGGAATGCTAGATCTAAAAATTTTAAGTCTTGTATCTTTTTTCTGTTTTTCTCTTTCATCATAAAATTCAAAAATAAAAAAATATCTTCTCTAACTAATTTTAAGCAAAATTTTCGAAATTTTTCAAAAAAATTCAGATTTCAATTTTAAAATTTTATCTTATCATATCTTAGTTGTCAAGTTTTAAAAAAAATCAAAATTTTCAAAAATAAAAATCATATCTTTTTCAAAAATCTTATCTTTTTCAAAATCTTATCATATCTTTTTCAAAATTCAGAAAATTTTATCTTATCTTTTTCAAATTTCAATTTTTAAAATCTTATCTTTTTCTAATCTTAAATTTTAATTTCAAATCTTATCTTATCTTATCTTATCTTCTATCTTATTTTCTAAAAATCTTTTCTTAATTAATATCTTATCTTGTCTCTCATCTTTTTCAAAACCTCCTAACTAACTTTTCTATTCTTAATTTTCGAAAATACTTCTCCTTCTTCTATCTCTTCTTTTTCAAAACCTCCTAACTAGCTCCATTCTCTCTTAATTTTCGAAAATTAATCCTCTTTTATCTCTTCTATTTTTGAAAATTAATTATTAAATAAAAAAAACAAAAAATATTTTAATTCTTATTTACTTCTTTTATTTATACATCTTCTTCTGTTGCTTCTATTCATTCAAGGCATTCCCTCTTTTCAACTTTTATCCTTTCTTATTTACTCATATCGCACATTGTCCAAGTACTCTTGTTCTCTTTCATCCACCATCTTCACTTTTCTGTTTCTAATTCCTTCTCTCTCTTCTTTTCAAGGTAATCCTTTTCTACTTCTTTTGTTTGTTTATTCTTCCTTCTTCTTCTTTCTTCACATCTGACTCTAAGGAGGAGCTTCTTTGCCTATTGGCGTGGAAACAAGGGGGAGGGGGGATTAGGTTTAGCTTTTACATGTTTTTTCCTTATTTTTCTAGAGAGAGAAGTGATGAGCAGATAATTTATACGCTTTTTGGCATTGTTTTTAGGTAGTTTTTAGTAGAATCTAGCTACTTTTAGGAATGTTTTTATTAGTTTTTATGCAAAATTCATATTTCTGAACTTTACTATGAGTTTGTGTGTTTTTCTGTGATTTCAGGTATTTTCTAGCTGAAATTGAGGGACCTGAGCAAAAATCTGATAGGAGGCTAAAATAGGACTACAAATGCTGTTGGATTCTGACCTCCCTACACTCGAAATAGATTTTCTGGAGCTAAAAAACTCCAAATGGCATGCTCTCAATTGCGTTGGAAAGTAGACATCCAGAACTTTCCAGTATATAATAGTCTATACTTTATTTGAGTTTAGACAACACAAACTGGCGTTTAACGCCAGTTTCATGCTGCATTTTGGAGTTAAACGCCAAAAACACATTACAACTTGGCATTTAACTCCAAGAAAAGCCTCTGCACGTGTAAATCTCAAGCTCAGCCCAAGCACACACCAAGTGGGCCCCAGAAGTGGATTTCTACATCAATTACTTATCTCTGTAACCCTAGTAGCTAGTTTAGTATAAATAGAACTTTTTACTATTGTATGAGAGGTCTCTCTTAGACCATTTTTGGTCTTTTTGAACCATTGAGTCTTGGTTATCCTGGTTCCCTCTCTGGGGCCGGAACCAATGAACACCTTTATCACTTATGTATTTTTAACGATGGAGTTTCTACACACCATAAATTAAGTTGTGGAGCTCTGCTGCACCTCGAGTATTAATGCAAAGTACTATTGTTATTCTATTTAATTCACGCTTATTCTTATTCTAAGATATCCATTCACACCCAAGAACCTAATGAATGTGATGATTATGTGACGCTCATCACCATTCTCACTTATGAACGTGTGCCTGACAACCACTTTCGTTCTACATGTAAATAAGCTTGAATGAATATCTCTTGGATTCCTTAATCAGAATCTTCGTGGTATAAGCTAGAATCCATTAGCAGCATTCTTGAGAATCTGGAAAGTCTAAACCTTGTCTGTGGTATTCCGAGTAGGATTCAGGGATTGAATGACTGTGACGAGCTTCAAACTCGCGACTGTAAGGCGTGGTGACAACGCAAAAGGATAGTAAATCCTATTCTTACATGATCGAGAACCGACAGATGATTAGCCGTGTGGTGACAGCGCACCTGGACCATTTTCATTGAGAGGATAGACGGTAGCCATTGACAACGGTGATCCCCCAACATACAGCTTGTCATGGAAAGGAGTAAGAATGATTGGATGAAAGCAGTAGAAAAGCAGCGATTTAGAAGGAACACAGTATCTTCATCCGCTTATCTGAAATTCCCGCCAATGAATTACATAAGTATCTCTATCTTTATTTTATGATTTATTTATCTTTATATTCGAAAACCATTATAACCATTAGAATCTGCCTGACTGAGATTTACAAGATGACCATAGCTTGCTTCATACCAACAATCTCCGTGGGATCGACCCTTACTCACGTAAGGTTTATTACTTGGACGACCCAGTGCACTTGCTGGTTAGTTGACCCAGTGAAGAATGTGTGTGAACCATAGTATTGTGGACCAAGTTCTTGGAGCCATTGCTTGGAATTGTTCGAGTTGTGAAAAGTGTGAGTCACAATTTTGCCTATCAAGTTTTTGGCGCCGTTGCTGGGGATTGTTTGAGTCTGGACAACTGTCGGTTCATCTTGTTGCTCAGATTAGGTAATTTTCTTCTTATTTTGTTTTCAAAAAGTTTTCAAAAATCTTTCAAAATTTTTCTTCTTTTTCATTTTTCCACAATTAATTTTCAAAAAATCCAAAAAATTTATAAAATCATAAAATCAAAAATATTTTTGTGTTTCTTGTTTGTGTCTAGAGTCAAGTTTTAAGTTTGGTGTCAATTGCATCTTTTTAATTTTCAAAAAAAATTTTCGAAAATTCATGCATGTGTTCTTCATGATCTTCAAGTTATTCTTGGTAAGTCTTCTTATTTGATCTTCATATTTTCTTGTTTTGTGTCTTTTGTTGTTTTTCATATGCATTTTTGCATTCATAGTGTCTAAACATGAAAAATTTCTAAGTTTAGTGTCTTGCATGTTTTTCTTTTCTTGAAAATTTTTCAAAAATAAGTTTTTGATGTTCATCATGATCTTCAAAGTGTTCTTGGTGTTCATCTTGACATTCATAGTATTCTTGCATGCATCATTGGTTTTGATCCGAAATTTTCATGTTTTGGGGTCATATTTGTGTTTTTCTCTCTCATCATTAAAAATTCAAAAAAAATATCTTTTCCTTATTTTACTCATAATTTCGAAGTCTTTGGGTTGATGATAAACCACTATTTTATGGTTTATCTTGTGCTTAATTGAGTGGATTTCATCAATCTTTCATACACTTATTCATATGATTTGCATGGTTTTACTCTCCTTCCTGATTTTGTGCTATGATTGAAAACATGCTTCTTTGCCTTTTATTCTCTTTTATTTAAATCCTCTCTTGTTATCATTCGATGCCTTGATATGCGTGTTAAGTGATTTCAGAGATTACAGGGCATGAATGGCTTAGAGGATGGAAAGGAAGCATGCAAAAGTGGAAGGAATACAAGAAGTTGAAGAAACTGCAAAGCTATCAGCTTGACCCTCTCGCACTAAAACGACCATAACTTGAGCTACAGAGGACCAAATGATGCGGTTCCAGTTGCGTTGGAAAGTTAACTTCAGGGGCTTCGATTTGATAGTGGTCGTACCGATAGGCGACGCGAACGCGCGCTCCATGCAGACGCGTCACATCTGCAAATCTCATTCCACGCAAACGCGTGGATGACGCCTCCGCGTCACTTTGTCGCGACCTGTACGGACCAGATTTCACAATCAGCGATTTCTGAGCTGTTTCTGATCTAGTTTTTAGCCCAGAGAACACATATTAGAGGCCATAAAGTGGGGGAGTTGATGAGCGGATAATTTGTGCCCTTTTTGGTATTGTTTTTAGTATGTTTTTAGTATATTCTAGTTAGTTTTTGGTATATTTTTTATTAGTTTTTAGTTAAAATTCACTTTTCTGGACTTTACTATGAGTTTGTGTGTTTTTCTGTGATTTCAGGTATTTTCTGGCTGAAATTGAGGGTCCTGAGCAAAAATCTGATTCAGAGACTGAAAAGGACTGCAGATGTTGTTGGATTCTGACCTCCCTGCACTCGAAGTGGATTTTCTGGAGCTACAGAAGCCCAACTGACGTGCTCTCAACGGCATTGGAAAGTAGACATCCTGGGCTTTCCAGAAATATATGATAGTCCATACTTTTCCCAAGATTTGATGGCCCAAACCGGCGTGGCAAATCAGCCTCAGAAATTCCAGCGTTTAACGCTGGAACTGGCATAAAACTTGGAGTTAAACGCCCAAACTGGCATGAAAGCTGGCGTTTAACTCCAGAAAAGGTTTCTACACATGAAAGCTTCAATGCTCAGCCCAAGCACACACCAAGTGGGCCCGGAAGTGGATTTTTCTGTCATTTACTCATTTCTGTAAACCTTAGGTTACTAGTTCACTATTAATAGGATCTTTTGACATTGTATCTGTACCTCATGACACTTTACACGTTTCTTTGTGTACTTTCCACGGCATGAGTCTCTAAACCCCATGGTTGGGGGTGAGGAGCTCTGCTGTGTCTTGATGGATTAATGCAATTACTACTGTTTCTTATTCAATCATGCTTGCTTCCATTCTAAGATATCACTTGTTCTTAACCCGGATGAGTGTGATGATCCGTGACACTCATCATATTCTCAACTATGAACGTGTGCTTGACAACCACCTCCGTTCTACCTTAGATTGAGTAGATATCTCTTGGATTCCTTAACCAGAATCTTCGTGGTATAAGCTAGAACTGATGGCGGCATTCAAGAGAATCCGAAAGGTCTAAACCTTGTCTGTGGTATTCTGAGTAGGATTCAATGATTGAATGACTGTGACGTGCTTCAAACTCCTAGCAGGCGGGGCGTTAGTGACAGACACAAAAGAATCACTGGATTCTATTCCGGCCTGACCGAGAACCGACAGCTGATTAGCCATATGCTGTGACAGAGCATAGGAACATTTTCACTGAGAGGATGGGAGGTAGCCACTGACAACGGTGAAACCCTACATACAGCTTGCCATGGAAGGAGTCTTGCGTGTTTGATGAAGAAGACAGTAGGAAAGCAGAGATTCAGAAGATGGAGCATCTCCAAAACCCCAACCTATTCTCCATTACTGCAAAACAAGTAACCATTTCATGTTCTTTTGCTTTTTACAATCAATCCTGATAATTTCTGATATCCTGACTAAGATTTACAAGATAACCATAGCTTGCTTCAAGCCGACAATCTCCGTGGGATCGACCCTTGCTCACGCAAGGTATTACTTGGACGACCCAGTGCACTTGCTGGTTAGTTGTGCGGGATTGCAAAAGTGTGATTGCAATTTCGTGCACCAAGTTTTTGGCGCCGTTGCCGGGGATTGTTCGAGTTTGGACAACTGACGGCTTATCTTGTTGCTTAGATTAGGACTGCTTTGTTTTTAATTGGTTTAGAGTCTTTTAGTTGAGTCTAGTTTCATATTCTAAGTTTGGTGTCGATTGCATGCTTTTACTTTTCTTTTAATTTTCGATTTTGCATGTCCTTGGTCCCTTTTTGATCCGTAAAAATTCTAAGTTTGGTGTCCTCTTTGTGTTTTTCTCTTAAAATTTTCGAAAAAAATTAGTGTTTGATTTCCTAAAATTTTAAGTTTGGTGTCTTTTTGTGTTTTTCTCTTTCCTCTTTTCAAAAATCAAATCTTTTTCATAAAAATTTTTCAATCATATCTTTTTAATTGCTCTTTTCAAAATCTTTTTAATTAACTAACTGATTCAGTTCTCAATTTGCTTTGATCTTATTTTCTTTTTGATTTTCGAATTTTTATCTTAATTTCCTTTTATTTTATTTTATTTTTTCGTTTAATTCAAAAAAAAAAACAAAATTTATCTGTTTGCAATCATTATCATTTCTCTCTTGTCCATTATGGACCTAAGTGGGATTGATCAGTCCAAAAGGACTCTGGGGTCATATGCTAACCCCATCACAGCTGCATATGGGAGTAGCATCTGTACACCTCCCATCAAAGCAAGCAGCTTTGAGCTAAATCCTCAACTCATTATCATAGTGCAGCAAAATTGCCAGTATTTCGGTCTTCCACAGGAAGAACCTACTGAGTTTCTGGCACAGTTTTTACAAATTGCTGACACAGTACATGATAAAGAGGTGGATCAGGATGTCTACAGACTATTACTGTTTCCATTTGCTGTAAAAGATCAAGCTAAAAGGTGGTTGAATAACCAACCTACAGCAAGCATAAAGACATGGAAACAATTGTCAGACAAATTCCTGAATCATTTTTACCCTCCAAAGAGGATGACACAGCTAAGGCTGGACATCCAAGGCTTTAAACAAGAGGATAATGAATCCCTTTACAATGCCTGGGAGAGGTATAGAGGTATGCTAAGGAAATGTCCCTCTGAAATGTTTTCAGAATGGGTACAGTTAGACATTTTCTACTATGGGCTTACAGAAAAAACTCAGATGTCTTTAGACCACTTAGCTGGTGGATCTATACACATGAGGAAGACAATTGAAGAAGCTCAAGAGCTTATAGACACTGTTGCTAGAAACCAATATTTGTACTCTAGCAATGAGTTCTCTCCAAAAGAGGAAGTCATGGCAGTAGTCACTGACCCTAATCCTCAAGAACAGATAATTGAGCTTAATCAACAATTGCTCTTGATGACAGAACAGTTAGCAGAATTTAAAGAAATGCTCCATGAAACTAAAGTTGCTAACAAGAGCATAGAACTACAGTTGAATCAAGCAAAACAGCAAATATCTAAACAGATAACAGAGGAGTGTCAAGCAGTTCAACTGAGGAGTGGGAAGACACTGAATACCACTGCTCAAAAGAGCAAAAAGCCAAACAGGGAACAATTGACAGGGGATAACCAAACCACTGTTCAAAATCCCTCTGAGGACAGTAAGAGCCCAGAGAGGAATGTTATTGGCATTCAAACGCCAGAAAGGGAAGGAAAGTTGGCGTTAAACGCCCATTCCTTGCCCAGTTCTGGCGTTCAAACGCCAGAAAAGGGAGAGAAGTTGGCGTTTAACGCCCAATCTTCACCCATTTCTGGCGTTCAAACACCAAGGGAAGATCAGACACCTGAGAGTGCTGACAGTAATCCCTCTAAAAAGGCTTCTTCAACCACTTCTGTAAGGAATAAACCTGCAGCATCTAAGGTTGAAGAATATCAAGCCAAGATGCCTTATCCTCAGAAACTCCGCAAAGCGGAACAGGATAAGCAATTTGCCCGCTTTGCAGACTATCTAAGGACTCTTGAAATAAAGATTCCGTTTGCAGAGGCACTTGAGCAAATACCTTCTTATGCTAAGTGCATGAAGGAAATCTTAAGTCATAAGAAGGATTGGAGAGAAACTGAAAAAGTGTTTCTCACTGAAGAATGCAGTGCAGTCATTCTAAAAAGCTTACCAGAAAAGCTTCAAGATCCTGGAAGCTTTCTGATACCATGCACATTAGAAGGCGCTTGCACCAAGACAGCCCTATGTGATCTTGGAGCAAGCATCAATCTGAAACCTGCATCCACTATCAGAAAGCTTGGGTTGACTGGAGAAGTCAAACCAACCAGGATATGCCTCCAACTTGCTGATGGCTCCATTAAACATCCATCAGGCATAATAGAGGATATGATTGTCAAGGTTGGGCCATTTGCCTTTCCAACTGACTTTGTGGTGCTGGAAATGGAGGAGCACAAGAGTGCAACTCTCATTCTAGGAAGACCTTTCCTAGCAACTGGACGAACTCTCATTGATGTACAAAAAGGGGAAGTAACCTTGAGAGTCAATGAGGATGAGTTCAAGTTAAATGCTGTAAAAGCTATGCAGCATCCAGACACACCACATGACTGCATGGGCGCAGACATTATTGACTCTTTGGTGGAAGAAATCAATATGACTGAAAGCCTAGAATCAGAGCTTGAAGACATCTTCAAGGATGCTCAGCCTGATCAAGAAGAACCACAGGAAACAGAGGAATTTTCGAAAATTCCTCAGGAGGAGGATAAACCTCCCAAACCTGAACTCAAACCACTACCACCATCCCTGAAATATGCATTTCTGGGAGGGGGTGAAACTTTTCCAGTGATTATAAGCTCTGCTTTAAATCCACAAGAAGAGGAAGCACTGATTCAAGTGCTGAGGACACACAAGACAGCTCTTGGGTGGTCCATAAGTGATCTTAAGGGCATTAGCCCAGCTAGATGCATGCACAAGATCCTGTTGGAGGATAATGCCAAATCAGTGGTCCAACCACAGAGGAGGCTAAATCCAGCCATGAAGGAGGTAGTGCAGAAAGAGGTCACTAAATTACTAGAGGCTGGGATTATTTATCCTATTTCTGATAGCCCCTGGGTGAGCCCTGTCCAAGTTGTCCCCAAAAAGGGAGGCATGACAGTGGTTCATAATGAAAAAAATGAACTGGTTCCTACAAGAACAGTCACAGGGTGGCGTATGTGTATTGACTACAGAAGGCTCAATACAGCCACCAGAAAGGATCATTTTCCTTTACCATTCATAGACCAAATGCTAGAAAGACTAGCTGGTCATGATTATTACTGCTTTTTGGATGGCTATTCAGGTTACAACCAAATTGCAGTAGATCCTCAGGACCAAGAGAAAACAGCATTCACTTGCCCTTCTGGCGTGTTTGCCTACAGAAGGATGCCTTTTGGTCTGTGTAATGCTCCTGCAACCTTTCAGAGATGCATGCTATCCATCTTCTCTGATATGGTGGAGAAATTCCTGGAAGTCTTCATGGATGACTTCTCAGTATATGGAGACTCATTCAGCTCCTGTCTTAATCACCTAGCACTTGTCCTGAAAAGGTGCCAAGAGACTAACCTGGTTTTAAACTGGGAGAAATGTCACTTTATGGTGACTGAAGGAATTGTCCTTGGGCATAAAATTTCAAGCAAGGGAATAGAGGTGGATAAGGCAAAGGTAGAGGTAATTGAAAAATTACCACCACCTGCCAATGTTAAGGCAATCAGAAGCTTTCTGGGGCATGCAGGATTTTACAGAAGGTTTATAAAGGATTTTTCGAAAATTGCAAAACCTTTGAGTAACCTGCTAGCTGCTGACACACCATTTGTGTTTGACACACAGTGTCTGCAGGCGTTTGAGACCCTGAAAGCTAAGCTGGTCACAGCACCAGTCATCTCTGCACCAGATTGGACATTGCCATTTGAATTAATGTGTGATGCCAGTGATCATGCCATTGGTGCAGTGTTGGGACAGAGGCATAACAAACTTCTGCACGTCATTTATTATGCTAGCCGTGTTCTAAATGATGCACAGAACAATTACACAACCACAGAAAAAGAATTACTTGCAGTGGTCTATGCCATTGACAAGTTTAGATCCTATCTAGTGGGATCCAAGGTGATTGTGTACACTGACCATGCTGCTCTTAAATACTTACTCACAAAGCAGGATTCAAAACCCAGGCTTATCAGATGGGTGTTGCTTCTGCAAGAGTTTGATATAGAAATAAGAGACAGAAAAGGGACAGAGAACCAAGTAGCTGATCATCTGTGCCGAATAGAACCAGTAGCTGGGGCGTCCCTCCCTTCTACTGAGATCTCTGAGACTTTCCCAGATGAGCAACTCTTTGCCATTCAGGAAGCTCCTTGGTTTGCAGATATTGCAAATTATAAAGCTGTGAGGTTCATACCCCAAGAGTACAGCAAAGTGCAAAGAAAGAAATTAATTTCAGATGCCAAGTACTACCTCTGGGATGAACCATATCTCTTTAAGAGATGTGCAGACGGAGTAATCCGCAGATGTGTACCCAGAGAAGAAGCACAAAAGATCCTATGGCATTGCCATGGATCACAGTATGGAGGGCATTTTGGAAGTGAGCGAACAACCACTAAAGTCCTCCAGTGTGGCTTCTACTGGCCTACTCTCTATAAAGATTCCCGAGAGTTTGTGCGTAACTGTGACAGTTGCCAAAGAGCTGGTAACTTGCCTCACGGATATGCCATGCCTCAACAAGGGATATTAGAGATAGAATTGTTTGATGTATGGGGAATTGACTTCATGGGTCCATTCCCACTATCATACTCAAACACTTACATTCTGGTGGCAGTGGACTACGTATCTAAGTGGGTAGAAGCAATTGCTACACCCACTAATGATACCAAGACCGTGCTAAAATTCCTCCAGAAACACATCTTCAGCAGGTTTGGTGTTCCCAGAGTACTAATCAGTGATGGGGGCACTCATTTCTGCAATAGACAGCTATACTCTGCTATGGTTAGATATGGAATCAGCCATAAAGTGGCAACTCCGTATCATCCATAGACAAATGGGCAAGCTAAAGTCTCTAACAGAGAGCTAAAGAGGATCCTGGAACGGACTGTGATAGCCCGAAGAAAGGATTGGGCAAAGAGCTTGGATGATGCTCTGTGGGCATACAGAACAGTATTCAAGACTCCTATAGGAACCTCTCCATACCAACTGGTGTATGGGAAGGCCTGTCATCTGCCCGTGGAACTGGAACATAAAGCCTACTGGGCAACCAGATTCCTAAACATGGATGCACAGTTAGCTGGTGAAAAGAGATTGCTCCAGCTAAATGAGCTAGAGGAGTTCAGACTCAATGCCTTTGAAAATGCAAAAATTTATAAGGAAAAGGCAAAGAAATGGCATGACAAGAAGTTGTCAACCAGAGTCTTTGAGTCAGGACAAAAAGTTCTGCTCTTCAACTCTAGGCTCAAATTGTTTCCAGGAAAACTCAAATCCCGGTGGAGGGGTCCGTATGTGATTACAGGAGTCTCACCATATGGATATGTTGAGCTTCAGGACATTGATTCTGACAAAAAGTTCATTGTTAATGGACAGAGAATCAAGCATTATCTTGAAGGCAATTTTGAGCAGGAATGCTCAAAACTGAGACTTGAGTGATTCTCAGTGAAGGTCCAGCTAAAGACAGTAAAGAAGCGCTTGCTGGGAGGCAACCCAGTCATTAGGAGGTTATATGATTTGTTCTTACAGAGGCAAGTATCAAAAATGAAGGAATTCACAGAGTTACAGAAGGATTCAGCTCAAAAAGCAGAGAAAATGAGCTTACTGGCGAAAAAACGCCAGTAAGGGACATTTTGGGCGTTAAACGCCAGAATGGGTACCATTCTGGGCGTTTAACGCCAGGAATGGTGCCATTTTGGGCGTTAAACGCCAGAATGGGCACCATTCTGGGCGTTTAACGCCAGGTGTGCAGCATCCTGGGCGTTTTGGAAAAACGCCCAGTGATAAAGGAATTCTGGCGTTTAACGCCAGCCAGGGCACCTGGCTGGGCGTTAAACGCCCAAAAGGGGCATCAAATGGGCGTTAAACGCCAGAATGGGTGCCATTCTGGGCGTTTAACGCCAGAAAGGTGGGGGACCACAATTTTGTTTTCAAACCAAATTTTTTCAAACTTTCCTTTTCTTACCCATACTTTTCTACAAAATCACACTTCAACCATTCATTATTCACTTTCAAATCTTCAAAAATCAAAACCATTCTTCAAATCTATTTCAAATCAATTCCAAATATTGTTCAAAAACTCACCTTTCTCTCAAATTCTTTCCATATCTTCTCAAATCTCCTTTCAAATTTTTCTTTTCTTTTCGAAATCTCCCCTCCCCACCTTATAAATACACGTTTGTCCCCCCTCATTCCACCACACCATTCTTGAGGACAAGCAAACCTCTAAGTTTGGTGTGCTTTTCCGTGATCACTAAGCCAAGATTCATCAAGATCATGGCTCCTAAAGGAAAACAAACCAATTTAAGAGGAAAGAAAGAGAATAATCCAAAGAATCTTTGGAACCAAGAGAAGTTCTTAACCAAAGAACATGAAGACCATTATCACAAGATAATGGGTTTGAGGTCAGTGATCCCGGAAGTTAAATTTGATCTGAAAGAAGATGAATATCCGGGAATCCAAGAGCAAATTCGAAACAGAGGATGGGAAGTTCTAACCAATCCTGAGATAAAGGTTGGAAGGAACATGGTTCAGGAATTCTACTCAAATCTGTGGCTAACAGATAAGCAGAGAATGACTGGAACTGCTTACCATACCTACAGAACCATGGTCAGAGGGAAAGTTATGTACTTCCATCTGGACAAAATAAGAGAAATCTTCAAATTGCCTCAACTGCAAGATGATCCTGACTCCTTTAATAGGAGGATGGTGAGAGCAGATAAAGGGCTGGATCAAGTTCTAGAGGACATATGCCTCCCTGGAACTAAGTGGATAACCAATTCTAAGGGTGTCCCAAACCAACTCAAGAGGGGAGACCTCAAACCAATTGCAAGAGGTTGGCTAGACTTTATTGGGCGTTCCATACTGCCCACTAGCAACCGTTCTGAGGTCACCATCAAGAGAGCAGTGATGATTCATTGCATTATGCTTGGAAAAGAAGTGGAGGTTCATCATGTGATTGCTTGTGAGATTTACACAATTGCAAATAAGAATTCCACTGAAGCCAAATTGGCTTACCCAAGCTTGATCTCCTTGCTCTGTAAAGAGGCTGGGGTGAAGATGGGAGTAGATGAATTCATACCCATTGAACATCCAATCACCAAGAAGTCAATGGAAGGACAAATGCAAGACAACTCTATCAAAAGGAGGGCGCAGGAGTTCCTCCCTGAATTCCCTGAAATTGGCTACTGGGCCAGCCTAGAAGCATCTATCACCAAGTTGCAAGAAACTATGGAGCAACTGAAGGAAGAACAGCAGAATCAGAACTGCATGCTCTGCAAATTGCTGAAGGAACAAGAGAAGCAGGGGCGTGAACTCCAAGAGATGAAACGCCAAAAGCTCTCCTCTCAAGCTGAGGGAGCATCCACTTCTCAAAATCAAGGTTGTTGAGTCCTAACTCTGTGAAAACCTCTATCATTAGGTGCCTATTTTTGCGTTTTTCTTTTGTTTTCTATTCCTATTTTTATTTTTTTAGTCTCATCTTATATCTATATTTGAGTCTTGTTCTTAATCCATAATTAATGAAATTTATGCCTTAAAGTTATGAATGTCCTATGAATCCATCACCTCTCTTAAATGAAAAATGCTTTAATCACAAAAGAACAAGAAGTACAGGATTTCGAAATTTATCCTTGAAACTAGTTGAATTAGTTTGATGTGGTGACAATAATTTTTGTTTTCCGAATGAATGCTTGAACAGTGCATATGTCTTTTGAATTTGTTGTTTTAAAGAATGTTAAAATTGTTGGCTCTTGAAAGAATGATGGAAAAGGAGAACTGTTATTGAGGATCTGAAAAATCATCAAAATGATTCTTGAAGCAAGAAAAAGCAATGAAAAAAAAATTTCGAAAAAAAAAAGAAAGAAAAAGAAAAAAATAAAGTTGTGAACCAAGGCAAAAAGAGTGTGCTTAAGAACCTTGGACACCTCTAATTGGGGACTCTAGCAAAGCTGAGTCACAATCTAAAAAGGTTCACCCAATTATGTGTCTGTGGCATGTATGTATCCGGTGGTAATACTGGAAGACAGAGTGCTTTGGGCCACAGCCAAGACTCATACACTAGCTATGTTCAAGAATCATTATACTTAACTAGGAGAATCAATAACACTATCTGGGTCCTGAGTTCTTATAGATGCCAATCATTCTGAACTTCAAAGGATAGAGTGAGATGCCAAAACAGTTCGGAGGCAAAAAGCTACTAGTCCCGCTCATCTAATTGGAACTATGTTTCTTTGATATTTTGGAGTCTATAGTATATTCTCTTCTTTTTATCCTATTTTGATTTTCAGTTGCTTGGGGACAAGCAACAATTTAAGTTTGGTGTTGTGATGAGCGGATAATTTGTGCCCTTTTTGGCATTGTTTTTAGTATGTTTTTAGTATATTCTAGTTAGTTTTTGGTATATTTTTTATTAGTTTTTAGTTAAAATTCACTTTTCTGGACTTTACTATGAGTTTGTGTGTTTTTCTGTGATTTCAGGTATTTTCTGGCTGAAATTGAGGGTCCTGAGCAAAAATCTGATTCAGAGACTGAAAAGGACTGCAGATGCTGTTGGATTCTGACCTCCCTGCACTCGAAGTGGATTTTCTGGAGCTACAGAAGCCCAACTGGAGCGCTCTCAACGGCAATGGAAAGTAGACATTCTGGGCTTTCCAGCAATAGATGATAGTCCATACTTTGCCCAAGATTTGATGGCCCAAACCGGTGTGGAAAATCAGCATCAGAAATTCCAGCGTTTAACGCTGGAACTGGCATAAAACTTGGAGTTAAACGCCCAAACTGGCATGAAAGCTGGCGTTTAACTCCAGAAAAGGTCTCTACACATGAAAGCTTCAATGCTCAGCCCAAGCACACACCAAGTGGGCCCGGAAGTGGATTTTTCTGTCATTTACTCATTTCTGTAAACCTTAGGTTACTAGTTCACTATTAATAGGATCTTTTGACATTGTATCTGTACCTCATGACACTTTACACGTTTCTTTGTGTACTTTCCACGGCATGAGTCTCTAAACCCCATGGTTGGGGGTGAGGAGCTCTGCTGTGTCTTGATGGATTAATGCAATTACTACTGTTTCTTATTCAATCATGCTTGCTTCCATTCTAAGATATCACTTGTTCTTAACCCGGATGAGTGTGATGATCCGTGACACTCATCATATTCTCAACTATGAACGTGTGCTTGACAACCACCTCCGTTCTACCTTAGATTGAGTAGATATCTCTTGGATTCCTTAACCAGAATCTTCGTGGTATAAGCTAGAACTGATGGCGGCATTCAAGAGAATCCGAAAGGTCTAAACCTTGTCTGTGGTATTCTGAGTAGGATTCAATGATTGAATGACTGTGACGTGCTTCAAACTCCTAGCAGGCGGGGCGTTAGTGACAGACGCAAAAGAATCACTGGATTCTATTCCGGCCTGACCGAGAACCGACAGCTGATTAGCCATATGCTGTGACAGAGCATAGGAACATTTTCACTGAGAGGATGGGAGGTAGCCACTGACAACGGTGAAACCCTACATACAGCTTGCCATGGAAGGAGTCTTGCGTGTTTGATGAAGAAGACAGTAGGAAAGCAGAGATTCAGAAGATGGAGCATCTCCAAAACCCCAACCTATTCTCCATTACTGCAAAACAAGTAACCATTTCATGTTCTTTTGCTTTTTACAATCAATCCTGATAATTTCTGATATCCTGACTAAGATTTACAAGATAACCATAGCTTGCTTCAAGCCGACAATCTCCGTGGGATCGACCCTTGCTCACGCAAGGTATTACTTGGGCGACCCAGTGCACTTGCTGGTTAGTTGTGCGGGATTGCAAAAGTGTGATTGCAATTTCGTGCACCAGGAGTCCATCCATACAAGGGGGATTCAATCATTACTCACAATTTTAGGTTTTAGATGTAGTTTTTAGAGAGAGAGGTTCTCTCCTCTCTCTCTTAGGATTAGGATTAGGATTTTTAGAACTTAGGAATATTTTCATCTTCTTTAAATCTCAGGTTCAATGTTCCTTTCTTATTTATTTTCTCTTTTACTCTCAAATAATTTAATGCTTGTATTACTTATGTTGCCTATTTGGCTTATGAGCCATTCATGTTAGGATTTTCTTTATTTAATATAATTTGAGATATTTCAGACTCATGATTGCTTTTCCCTATTTTTAATTTAGATTATTTACTATTGGCTTTGGTTGATTAATTGGTAACTCTTGAGTTGTCAAACTCATTGTCGACTGAAAATTGGAATTCTTTAAGAATTAACTCGAGCTCCAATAAATATTTTCATCTTCTTCAAATCTCAGGTTCAATGTTCCTTTCTTATTTATTTTCTCTTTTACTCTCAAATAATTTAATTCTTGTATTACTTATGTTGCCTATTTGGCTTATGAGCCATTCATGTTAGGATTTTCTTTATTTAATATAATTTGAGATATTTCACACTCATGATTGCTTTTCCCTATTTTTAATTTAGATTATTTACTATTGGCTTTGGTTGATTAATTGGTAACTCTTGAGTTGTCAAACTCATTGTCAACTGAAAATTGGAATTCTTTAAGAATTAACTCGAGTTCCAATAACTCTAGCCTTTTCCAAGGAAAGACTAGGACCCGAGGAATCAAACTTATTCCATCCACTTGACTTGCCTTCATAGTTAGAGGTTAACTTAGTGGGACAAAAATCCAATTCTCATCACAATTGATAAGGATAACTGGGATAGGACTTCTAGTTTTCATACCTTGCCAAGAGTTTTATTAGTTATTAATTTATTAATTCCCTGCAATCCCTTTCTCTTGTTCAAAACCTTTTCAACCCCAAAAACACTGTTTTCCATAACCAATAATAAAACACACCTCCCTGCGATTTCTTGAGAAGACGACCCGAGGTTTAAATACTTCGGTTATCAATTCCAAAGGGGTTTGTTAATTGTGACAACCAAAACGTTTGTAAGAAAGGACTATTGTTGGTTTAGAAGCTATACTTGCAACAGGAATTTATTCTGAATTCTAGACCACACAAAAGTTCTCCTTCAAAATGGCGCCGTTGCCGGGGAATTGCAAACGTGTGCCTTATTATTGGTTATTGTAAATATTTTTCAAAAAAAAATATCTTATCTTATTTTTTTTCAAAAATATCTTATCTTATTTTTTTCAAAAAAAAATCAAATCTTTTTCAAAATATTTTCTTTTTGTTAGTTTTTGTTTTTATTTTCTCCTACTACTATGAACTCTCACCCCTTTGGCTATGAGTCTGGTTACAACTATGTTACAGGAAGAGAAAGCTATAACAGGAATATGCATCGAGGTCAAAGCAATCAAAGATGGACGGAGCCAAGAGGATCTAATCAACCCTTTAGGCAACAACACCCTCCTAGATATCACAGACAAAGACCATTCTACAATGCATACCAAGCTGATAGATATGGTGGACCGCCTAGTAGCTACCAACAAGCCCCACCGTATGCTCAGAGACCATCCTCACAATATAACTTTGAACCACCACACTCACAAGCCCCTTACCACCATATGACTTTAACCTGTATCCACCATACCAACCACCTTATGAGCCAAATGAACCATACACAGAACCACCACCTCAATATACACCATCTCCTTATCATTATCAAGATGAACCACCTTCCTACCATGAACCCTTTCTCCCAACAAATAAACCCTCCTATCCACCCTAAACCTCCATAGAGAAAGCATTTGCCGATCTAAATTCTACGATACAAGCTCTTGCCGCCCAAATCGGACCACCAAATACCTTCAACAATCAACCCTCAAGCTCTAGTGCACTTCCTTTTCAACCACAGAATGATCTCTTCATCCCATCACCACCATCCATGGAAGAGCACCCACATCCATCAATCCAAGAGCAGCATGATCCCAATGATGCTATTGACATGAAACAAGAGAGAAGGGATCATCTTCGCGAATCCATACTTCATAAGGAGCTAGAGGAGGCCTTAAAGGTGAAGGTAGTTAAGACCTTTGAAGTCGAAGGAGTGGTTAAAGAATCAGTGAAGGAAGACATCAAGGAGGAGTCTGATTTTGTCTTAGAGAAGTGGAGGCCCAAAATGTTGAGATAGGAGAGACCCTATAAGATAAAAGAATAGTTGAAGGGAGTTATCATAGAAAAGAGGCCATCAAGGAGGAATACAATTTCATACTTAAACACATGGATCAAGCGATAAGTCGATTACCTTCCCGACGTTCGGACAATCAAGGAACCCCCATGGCTTCATGTGGACAATCTAATGAAGAACGTAACATGAAAGAGACATTAGAAACTCCGGTGAACAGTAAGGAGCATGAATTTGTACTGGAACAAGTGGAGGAAGCCGGAATTATTGAAGAAGAGGAAGTGGTTGAAGACTTAGGAGATGCTGAACCTCCATTAGAAAGTCCATTCATAGAGCCTCCTTAAAAAATGTTTGAAATTGATGTTGAGGAGGGTGTACAACCTCCAAGGCATCTCATGGTTGAAGACTTTGAAGGGGATGATCAAGAGATGGATTCAATCATTAATGAATTCTTATCTACATTTGAATCCTATCCTATTGGACTTGACATGGAGATTAAAGAAGAAGAAGCACAACCTCCCATGCCCTTGGTGAACAATGAAGAAGAAATTGAATCAGAAGAAAGCTACCAAGAGGAAGAGGTTGAAATTGAAGAAGCTTGCAAAGAGGTGGAAGAGGTCAAAGAAGAGCACAAGGGAGTGGAGCTTGCAAGTTCATTAGAAACCCCTCCCCCTAAGTTGCCATTATCCTTCACAACATTCAAGTGGGTAAAATTCATATCCCTTAGCTTTCTAATTCCACTTGAATATGGGCTACTAGAGACGGATGGTCAGCTTAGAGCCCTTTGTGGCATTAAGCGTAAGAGGGAGATGGTCAGTGGTAGAAGTTGTCAAGCAAGGTTCAACATGGCTGTGTGCTCAAGGTTTAAATGCAAGGGTTGGTATAACGCTCAACTGAATGGGTCTAGGAAGTTGTTTGGCCGCTTTAGTAAGAATTCAGATTACTCACCACCCGACTGGAAAAATGCAGATCAAGACAAACATGGGTGTAAAAGTAGAGTTTGGGATCCTGGAATCTATTCTGACATTCAACACCCCGGGAGCCTGGAAACCTGCTGGAAACTGCTCAAAGGCTTTACATGCCTTGTTTGGGACCCCGGAGGATGCTGGCATTCCAAACACTGGTGGAGATTTCTGGACGAATTCAAGCACAAGCCACCATAACAAGGAGCTCACCAAATGTCCAACTTAAGGACTATAACTAAAAGTGCTAGGTGGGAGACAACCCACCATGGTATGACCGTTCCTTTTTCAGTTTAAATTTTAGTCTATTTTGAGTTTTGATTGAACCTGGAATTTTGCATAAAGTTCATTGCATTCTGCATACTGCATTAAAAAAAAGAAGAAGAAATCGCACGCGACGCATCCGCGTCATATGTGCGTTAGGAAGAAAATAATATGAACAGAGAATCACGCGAAAGCGCGGCTGGAGGCGTGCCTTTGGCACAAATTGGTCCACGCGACCGCGTCGATGACGCGTTTGCGTCATGTGGGTAAAATGCCTTCCACGCGTCCGCGTCACCCACGCGAACGCGTGCCTCATAATCGACGTAAAAAAGGTGTATGGCCGAAAGTTGAGCTAGAATTGGGCTGGACTCGTGCTAGAAGCACAAGCCCTGCCACGCGTACGCATGACCCACGCGTCCGCGCCGTTTTCAAATTTAGGTCGTTGATGCGACCGCGTCACCCAAAGATTTGGCAATATGAATTTCTAACAGAGAGTTGTGCGACCGCGAGGCTGCCCTCGCGCTAATGGCACAAATCGATCCACGCGACCGCGTGGATGACGCGTCCGCATCATTTCATAGAAGCGCTATCCGCGCATACGCGTCACTCACGCGTCCGCGTCACCAGCGGCGCACAGCTTATCTTATTCTGCCAAAATATCTTATCTTTTTCTTCCCCAAATCCTACTTTTTCTTTTCCTTTCTTATTTCTTCCTTCCCCCTTCCTCCTTTTTCCTTCTTTCTTCTTCCTTCTTTATCCTTTTTTTTATTTTCATGCATTTTTATGTTGGTGTTGGAGCTTTATTTGGATTTTACTTTATTATAACTGAGCTTGTGGATATTATACGGATTGGTTTGACAATTGATATTTTAAATTTGGCTCTCATATATATTTGAATTTATTACTTTCATTCCTCTTTTAACTCACAATACTTGTAATCCACCTGTATTTGAGATTATCATTCACATATGTCATCATACAAGTGCTCTTTAATCCAACTTTTTTTAACAATTGATGCTTGACCTATGCTTCTCATGCCTTTGCCTGCATAATTTTACACATCTTGCATCTAATTGATTTAATATGCCTTGCTATATTTCCATTGATGTCCTAATTGCATGTAGTTGCGACCATGTATTTAAGACATTATCCCTTACCTTGGCATTAATTATCACTTAAATCTTCCTCCTCCCGGTTCTAGCTATTTGAATTACATGTCCCTTTCCTTTCTCCCTTTTTTAGGATGGCCACCAAGAAGGGTAGAGAGAAAGCTCCTCCCAAACCACCGGCAAGGAAAAGAACAAAAAGAGCACCAGCTGAGGAACCACAACCCCATCCACCTGCACATCTTAGCATGCACCGAGGACGGTGCAATCTTTAAGTGTGGGGAGGTCGATACCGATCTCCGCGGGTTAGTTAGTCCTTTCTCAACACCAATGTTAATTTGTTAATTGTTGCATTTGCATGTTTGTTTGATTTCATGCATTTAGTCACTACTTGGTTGAAGTAATATTTTCTTTTTCAAGAAATTTTTATAGTATTTCACTAATTTAAATTGAAAATTTTTTGATAAATTTGTTTGAAGTTATAATTGGAACATGATTTTTGAGCTAAAGAACACGCAACCCAACCCGTGAGATTTTGAGCTTAATTACATAGTTACACTATTTAAACCATGAATTTTATTCTTGTGTGTTTCCTTCTCTATGATTGTAATTTTTACTTTCAGTCTATATGTCCATTGTTTAGTATATTTACATGCTTGCATATGATTGAGGCCATTATTTGTATTTTTGCTCACTTATCCCAAATAAACCTACCTTTTATGCCATCCTTGTTAGCCACCTTGAGCTTTTTAATCCCCTTTTGTTTTATAACCACATTACTAGCCATAAGCAGAAAAACAAATTAAAAATCCCAAGTTGAATCCTTGGTTAGCTTAAAATAGATATTGTGTATGATTTAAGTATGGGAAATTTTATGGGAACATGGGATGATAGGAAAAAAAGGGAATTAAATTGAATAAGTTATTTGAAAATTTGGGAAGCATGCTCATATGAAATCAAAATAATTAAATTACCATGTGCATTGACAAAAAAAAAAGAAAAAAAATTATTATTAAGTAATTAAATAAGGGGATACAAAAAAATATATTACCCCGAATGCAAAATAAAAAGAATCAATGCACATGGGACAAAATTCAAAAATAAGTTTGATACATGAGCGTGTAATACAAAAGTGGGAAAAATTTGGGTAGCTAGGTAAAGCATTTTAAATTATATAAAGTATATATGTTAGGTGAGATCTTAGACTAATCAAGGATTCACTTTGTTAGCTCACTTAGCCTTATATATACATCCTCACCTTTACCTCAGCCTCATTACAACCTTGAAAAGACCTCATGATGTTTGTATTGGTATACTAAATATTTGTTGATTGGTTAGCTGAAGAACAAAGTTTAGAAAGCATGATTAGAGAAGATTAGAGTGAAGTACTCTATACACTTGAGAGACTAGAGTGATATACACTACCAGTGAGGGTTCAATGCTTGATTCTATGTTCCCTGCTTTCATGAGCTGTCTTCTTACAAGTTTACTTGTCTTTTATTATGTAATTTGAATTAGTGGAATTTGATTCATGTTTGTCTTGGATAATTTATTTACTTTTTCACCAAGTAGGTAGAATCATTTTAGCATGTAGTTGCATTCACATTCATAGGTTGCATTGCATGAGTCCTGCTTTTCCCTACTCATTTATTTTGTCTCCTTGAGTTTAGCATGAGGACATGCTAATGTTTAAGTGTGGGGAGGTTGATAAACCACTATTTTATGGTTTATATTGTATTTTATTGAGTGGTTTTATCAAGCTTTTCACCCACTTATTCATATGATTTGCATGTATTTACAATTCCTTCCTAAAAATATCCTATGATTAATAACTTGCTTCCTAAGGACCTTTTTGTTGTATATTTTTTATCTTTCTTCATACCATTCAATGCCTTGATCTGTGAGTTAAGTGTTTCAGGCTTCATAAGGGCAGGAATGGCTTAGAGAATGAAGAGGAAGCGTGCAAAAATGGAAGGAACACAAGGAATTGAGGAGATGACCAGCGAGAAGTCACGCGGTCGCATGGCTCACGCGACCGCGCGAAATGGAAGAAATCAGAGTGACGCATTTGCGTGCCTGACGCGACCGCGCGGACTGGAAGCTGCACGAATGACGCGAATGCGTGGACGACGCGCACGCGTGGTACGAAAAACGCTGAGTGACGCGATCGCGTGGACGACGCGGCCGCTTGACGTGCGCGATCTGCAGAAATATAAAAGTCACTGGCAGAGATTCTGGGCCGCATTTCAACCCAGTTTTTGACCCAGAAACACAGATTAAAGTCAGGGAACATGCAGAGACTCGAGGAGGAATTCATATCAGATCATAATTCAATTTTAGTTTAGATGTAGTTTGGAGGGAGAGGTTCTCTCCTCTCTCTTCTAGGATTTAGAATTAGGATTTCTTTTGCTTTCAAGATTATCTCTTTTCATCAGGTTCCATATTCCTTTTTATTTATCTTCTCAATTTAATTTATGAATTCTTCTACGTTACAGATTATTCTTTGAATTAATGTTATTTGAGGTATTTCAGTTTATTATTACTCTCTTTTATTTATGTTACTGTTGCTTCCAATCCGAAGACATTTTTATTCCAGTAGATTTACTTTTCTCCTTTTGGTCTTGGTTAAGAAATCAGTAACTCAGGAGTTATTAGACTCAACGTGATCGATAATTGCTATCTTTGCGAATTATCTTGAACTTCAATAATCCCAATCTTTTTCTAGGAATTAACTAGGATTTGAAGATCAAACTAATTAGTCACTTGACCTTTCCTTGCACTAGTAAAGGTTAACTAAGTAGAATTAAGATTCAATTTTCATCATCATTAATAAGGATAACTAGGATAGGACTTCTAATTTCTCATACCTTGCCAAAAGTTTATTTTACAGTTATTTATTTATTTTACAGTCTTTTATTTATTTTAATTGCAATTTAAATGACTTGTTCCTCATCTTTAAAACCCCAATTTATAATCTTCATAACCAATAATAAGAACATACCTCCCTGCAATTCCTTGAGAAGATGAACCGAGGTTTAAATACTCGGTTATCATTTTATTTAGGGGTTTGTTACTTGTGACAACCAAAACGTTTGTACGAAGGGATTTTCTGTTGCTTTAGAATCTATACTCACAACGCGACTATATTTTTATAAAATTCTTTACTAGCAAAAATTCTAACGTCAGTTGACTTAGTCAAAAATTTTTAAAATGAGTTGTTTCTTGTTAGTCAAGTCAACATTTCAATTTTAAAAATTTTATCTTCTCAAAACTATTTCAAAAATCAAATCTTTTTAATTTTTCTTTTATATTTTCGAAAATTTTCTTTAAAATTGATTTTCAAAATCCTTTTCTTATCTTTCTTTCATAATTTTCGAAAACTTTACTAACAATTAATGTGATTGATTCAAAAATTTAAAGTTTGTTACCTTCTTGTTAAGAAAGATTCAATTTTTAAATTCTAGAATCATATATTTTAGTTTCTTGTTAGTCAAGTAATCAATTTTAATTTTCAAAATCAAATCTCTCTAAATTTCTTTTTCAAATCTTTTTCAAAATAAATTTCAATCATATCCTTTTTAATCATATCCCTTTAAATCATATCTTTTTCAAAATCAATTTCAAAAATCTTTTCTAACTTCTTATCTTTTCAAAATTGATTTTCAAATCTTTTTCAACTAACTAATTGACTTTGTTTGTTTAGCTATTTCTTATCTTTTTCAAAACCACCTAACTACTTTTCTCTCTCAAATTTTCGAAAATCACCTCCCTCTTTTTCAAAATTCTTTTAATTAACTAATTGTTTCAAATTTTAATTTTAATTTTATTTCTTTTCTTAATTTTCAAAAATCACTAACCTTTTTTCAAAAATAATTTTCGAAATTCTCTCCCTCTCATCTCTTTCTATTTATTTTATTTATTTACTAACACTTCTCTTCATCTTAAAATTTGAACCCTCTCTTCTCCTCTATGTTCGAATTTTTCTCTTCATTCTTATTCTTCTTTTCTTCTACTCACATAAAGAAATCTCTATACTGTGACATAGAGGATTCTTCTTCTTTTCTGTTATCTTCTTTTTCATATGAGCAGGAGCAAGGACAAGGACATTCTTGTTGAAGCAGATCCTGAATTTGAAAGGACTCTGAAGAGGAAGCTAAGAGAAGCTAAAGCACAACAATCCAGAGAAAACCTTACAGAGAATTTTGAAAAAGAAAGAGACATGGCCGAACCTAATAACAATGGTGAAGGTGCAAGGAAGATGTTTGGTGACTTTACTATACCAAATTCCAACTTCCATAGAAGAAGCATCTCAATCCCTACCATTGGAGCAAACAATTTTGAGCTAAAGCCTCAATTAGTTTCTCTGATGCAACAGAATTGGAAGTTTTATGGACATCCATCAGAAGATCCTTTTTAGTTCTTAACTGAATTCTTGCAGATCTGTGATACTATTAAGACCAATAGAGTTGATCCTGAGGTCTATAAGCTTATGCTTTTCCCTTTTGCTGTAAAAGACAGAGCTAGAACATGGTTGGACTCTCAACCTAGAGATAGCCTGAACTCTTGGGATAAGTTGGTCACGACTTTCTTAGCCAAGTTTTTTCCTCCTCAAAATCTTAGCAAGCTTAGAGTGGATGTTCAAACCTTCAAATAGAAAGAAGGTGAATCCCTCTATAAAGCTTGGGAGAGATACACGTAACTGACCAAAAAGTGTCCTTCTGACATGCTTTCAGAATGGACCATCCTGGATATATTCTATGATGGTCTGTCTGAATTATCTAAGATGTCATTGGACCATTCTACAGGTGGATCCATTCACCTAAAGAAAATACCTGCAGAAGCTCAGGAACTCATTGACATGGTTGTAAATAACCAGTTTATGTAGACTTCTGAAAGGAATCCTGTGAGTAATGGGACGCCTCAAAGGAAGGGAGTTCTTGAAATTGATACTCTGAATGACATATTGGCTCAAAACAAAATGTTGACTCAACAAGTCAATATGATTTCTCATATTCTGAATGGATTACAAAATGTATCCAACAGTACTAAAGAAGCATCTTCTGAAGAAGAAGCTCATGATCCTGAGAACCCTGCAATGGCAGAAGTGAATTACATGGATGAAGCCTATGAAAACACCTATAATCCCTCATGGAGAAATCATCCAAATTTCTCATGGAAGGATCAACAAAAGCCTCAACAAGGCTTTAATAATGGTGGAAGAAACAGGTTTAGCAATAGCAAGCCTTTTCCATCATCTTCTCAGCAACAGACAGAGAATTCTGAGCAGAGTCCCTCTAGCTTAGCAAACATAGTCTCTGATCTATCTAAGGCCACTCTAAGTTTCATGAATGAAACAAGGTCCTCCATTAGAAATTTGGAGGCACAAGTGGGTCAGCTGAGTAAGAAAATCACTGAAACTCCTCCTAGTACTCTCCCAAGCAATACAGAAGAGAATCCAAAAAGAGAGTACAAGGCCATTGATATAATCAAAATCGCCAAATCCAAAGAGGAAGGGGAGGACGTGAACCCAATAAAGAAGACCTCATGGGACCCCAAAAGAAACAAGATCCTGGTAAATTCTTAATACCCTGTACCATAGGCACCATGACCTTTGAGAAGGCTCTGTATGACCTGGGGTTAGGTATAAATCTTATGCCACTCTCTGTAATGGAGAAACTGGGGATCTTTGAGGTACAAGCTGCAAGAATCTCATTAGAGATGGTAGACAAGTCAATAAAACAAGCTTATGGAATGGTAGAGGACGTATTAGTGAAAGTTAAAGGCCTTTACATCCCTGCTGATTTCATAATCCTAGACACTGGGAAGGATAAGGATGAATGCATCATCCTTGGAAGACCCTTCCTAGCCATAGCAGGAGTTGTGATTGATGTTGACAGAGGATAGCTAGTCCTTCAATTGAATGGGGACTACCTTAAAGCTCAAGGATGTTCCTCTGAAACTATGGAGAGGAAGCATGAAAAGCTTCTTTTAATACAGAGTCAAACAAAGCCCCCACAATCAAACCCTAAGTTTGGTGTTAGGAGTGCACAACCAAACTCTAAGTTTGGTGTTGAGAATCCCCCACATTCAAACTTTAAGTTTGGTGTTGGGAGGCCCTCATCATACTCTGAACATCTGTGAAGCTTCATGAGACCTCAATGTCAAGCTATTGACATTAAAGAAACGCTTATTGGGAGGCAACCCAATTTTTATTTATCTATATTTCTATTGTTCTTTATGTTTTATTAGGTTTATGATCATGTGGAGTCACAAAATAATTGCAAAAATTAAAAACAGAATAAAAAACAGCAGAAGAAAAAGTACACCCTGGAGGAAGAGTTGTCTGGCATTTAAACGCCAGAAACAAGCATCAGGCTGGCGTTAACCGCTAGAAACAGGCTACATTTGGGCGTTTAACGTCAGAAACAAGCTGCAGTCTGGCGTTAAATGCCAAGATTGCATACAGAGGGTGTTTTACACGCCTAAAAGGTGCAGGGATGAGAAATCCTTGACACCTCAAGATCTGTGGACCCTACAGGATCACCTCAGGATCTGTGGATCCCACAGGATCCCCACCTACCCCACTTCTCTCTTCTTCACACAATCCAATAACATTATACCCTTCACTAATCACCTCAATCTCTCTTCCCCATAAACCCCACCTACCTTCAAATTCAAAATCTCTTTCCCACCCAAACCCACCCTAAATGACCGAACCCAAACCCCTCTCCCTCCACTATATAAACTCCTTCATCCTTCTTCATTTTCACACAACACTACCCTCTCTTCTCCCCCTTGGCCGAAACCCACACCTCTCTCCCTCTCCTCCATATCTTCTTCTTCTTCTTCTTCTATTCTTTCTTTTTTTTCTCGAGGTCGAGCAACATTCTAAGTTTGGTGTGGTAAAAGCATAGCTTTTTTTTGTTTTTCCATAACTATTGATGGCACCTAAGGCCAGAGAAACCTCAAGAAAGAGGAAAGGGAAGGCAATTGCTTCCACCTCTGAGTCATGGGAGATGGAGAGATTCATCTCAAAAGTTCATCAAGACCACTTCTATGAAGTTTTGGCCAAGAAAAAGGTGATCCCTGAGGTCCCTTATAAGCTCAAAAAGGGCGAATATCTGGAGATCCGACAAGAGATTAGAAGAAGAGGATGGAAAGTTCTCTCCAATCCCATTCAACAAGTCAGAATCTTAACGGTTCAAGAGTTATGCAAACGCATGAATCACTAGGAACCATGATCAAAGCATGAACTCAAACCCAAAGAATTGGCTTACAATGGTTCGGGGAAAATGCTTATATTTCAGTCCAGAGAACGTAAGGTTGGCATTCAACTTACCTATGATGCAAGAAGACGCACGCCCCTACACTAGAAGGGTCAACTTTGATCAAAGGTTGGTCCAAGTCCTCATGGACATATGTGTGGAAGGAGCTCAATGGAAAAGAGACTCAAAAAGCAAGCCAGTTCAATTGAGAAGACTGGACCTTAAGCCTGTGGCTAGAGGATTGTTGGAGTTCATCCAATGCTCCATCATCCCCACTAGCAACCGATCCGAAGTAACTGTGGATCGGGCCATCATGATCCATAGCATCATGTTTGGAGAGGAAGTAGAAGTTCATGAAGTCATCTCTCTAGAACTCTACAATGTAGCCAAAAAGCCCTCTACCTTGGCAAGGCTAGCTTTTCCTCATCTCATTTGCCATCTATGAAACTTAGCTGGAGTTGTCATAGAAGGAGACATCCTCATTGAAGAGGACAAGCCCATCACTAAGAAGAGGATGGAGCAAACAAGAGAGCCCATTCATGGATCTCAAGAGACGCATGAGGAAGCTCATCATCAAGAAATCCCTGAGATGCCTCAAGGGATGCATTTTCCTCCAAACAATTAAGGGTGGAACACCAAGAGCACTCCATCATTTTCAATGAGATTAGAGAAGATCAAAGAGCTATGAGGGAGGAACAACAAAGGCAAGGAAGAGACATAGAGGAGCTCAAGAACACCATTGGTCCTTTAAGAAAAAGGCGCCACCCTCACTAAGGTGGACTCATTCCTTAACCTCCTTGTTCTTATCTCTCTGTTTTTCAGTTTTATGCTATATGTTTGTCTATGTTTTGAGTCTTTACTACATGATCATTAGTATTTAGTAACTATGTCTTAAGGCTATGAATAATTCCATGAATCCTTCACCTTTCTTAAATGAAAAATGTTTCTAATACAAAAGAATAAGAAGTACATGAGTTTCGAATTCATCCTTGAAATTGGTTTAATTATATTGATGTGGTGACAATACTTTTTGTTTTCTGAATGAATCCTTGAACAGTACATATTTTTTATCTTGTTGTTTATGAATGTTCAAATTGTTGTCTCTTGAAAGAATGATGAACAAAGAGAAATGTTATTGATGATTTAAAAAATCATAAAATTGATTCTTGAAGCAAGAAAAAGCAGTGAAGAACAAAGCTTGCGAAAAAAATTTTAAAGAAAGAAAAAGAAAAAGCAAGAAGAAAAATCCAATAGCCCTTAAAACCAAAAGGCAAGGGTAAAAAGGATCCAAGGCTTTGAGCATCAATGGATAAGAGGGCCCAAGGAAATAAAATCCAGGCCTAAGCGGCTAAATCAAGCTGTCCCTAACCATGTGCTTGTGTCATGAAGGTCCAAGTGAAAAGCTTGAGACTGAGTGGTTAAAGTCGTGATCCAAAGTAAAAAGAGTGTGCTTAAGAGCTCTGGACACCTCTAACTGGGGACTTTAGCAAAGCTGAGTCACAATCTGAAAAGGTTCACCCAGTCATGTGTCTGTGGCATTTATGTATCCAGTGGTAATACTGGAAAACAAAGTGCTTAGGGCCACGGCCACGACTCATAAAAGTAGCTGTGTTCAAGAATCAACATACTTAACTAGGAGAATCAATAACACTATCTGAACTCTGAGTTCCTATGGATGCCAATCATTCTAAACTTCTAAGGATAAAGTGAAATGCCAAAACTGTTCAGGAGCAAAAAGCTACAAGTCCCGCTCATCTAATTAGAACTAATATTCATTGATATTTTGAGATTTATAGTATATTCTCTTCTTTTTATCCTAATTGATTTTCATTTGCTTGGGGACAAGCAACAATTTAAGTTTGGTGTTGTGATGAGCGGATAATTTATACGCTTTTTGGCATTGTTTTTAGGTAGTTTTTAGTAGAATCTAGCTACTTTTAGGGATGTTTTTATTAGTTTTTATGCAAAATTCACATTTCTGGAATTTACTATGAGTTTGTGTATTTTTCTGTGATTTTAGGTATTTTCTGGCTGAAATTGAGGGACCTGAGTAAAAATCTGATAGGAGGCTGAAAAAGGACTACAGATGCTGTTGGATTCTGACCTCCCTGCACTCGAAATGGATTTTCTGGAGCTATAGAACTCCAAATGGTGCGCTCTCAATTGCGTTGGAAAGTAGACATCCAGGACTTTCCAGCAATGTATAATAGTCCATACTTTATTCGAGTTTAGATGATGCAAATTGGCGTTGCTGCATTCTGAAGTAAAATGCCAGAAACACGTCACAAACCAGAGTTAAACGCCAAAAATATGTTACAACTTGGCGTTTAACTCCAAGAGAAGCCTCTGCACATGTAAAGCTCAAGCTCAGCCCAAGAATACACCAAGTGGGCCCTGGAAGTAGATTTCTACATCAATTACTTATCTTTGTAACCCTAGTAGCTAGTTTAGTATAAATAGAACTTTTTACTATTGTATGAGAGGTCTCTCTTAGACCATTTTTGGTCTTTTTGAACCATTGAGTGTTGGTTATCCTGGTTCCCTCTCTGGGGCTGGAACCAATGAACACCTTCATCACTTATGTATTTTCAACGGTAGAGTTTCTACACACCATAGATTAAGGTGTGGAGCTCTGCTGCACCTCGAGTATTAATGCAAAGTACTATTGTTCTTCTATTCAATTCATGCTTATTCTTATTCTAAGATATCCATTCGCACCTAAGAACCTGATGAATGTGATGATTATATGACGCTCATCACCATTCTCACTTATGAACGTGTGCCTGACAACCACTTTCGTTCTACATGTAAATAAGCTTGAATGAATATCTCTTGGATTCCTTAATCAGAATCTTCGTGGTATAAGTTAGAATCCATTGGCAGCATTCTTGAGAATCTGGAAAGTCTAAACCTTGTCTGTGCTATTCCGAGTAGGATTCAGGGATTGAATAACTGTGACAAGCTTCAAACTCGCGACTATAAGGCGTGGTGACAACACAAAAGGATAGTAAATCCTATTCTTACATGATCGAGAACTGACAGATGATTAGCCGTGCGGTGACAGCGCACCTGGACCATTTTTACTGAGAGGACGAACGGTAGCCATTAACAATGATGATCCTCCAACATACAGCTTGCCATGAAAGGAGTAAGAATGATTAGATGAAAGTAGTAGGAAAGTAGAGATTTAGAAGGAACACAGTATCTTCATCCGCTTATCTGAAATTCCCACCAATGAATTACATAAGTATCTCTATCTTTATTTTATGCTTTATTTATCTTTATATTCGAAAACCATTATAACCATTAGAATCCGCGTGACTGAGATTTACAAGATGACCATAGCTTGCTTCATACCAACAATCTCCGTGGAATTGACCCTTACTCATGTAAGGTTTATTACTTGGACTACCCAGTGCACTTGCTGGTTAGTTGTGCAAAGTTGTGAAGAATGTGTGTGAACCATAGTATTGTGCACCAAGTTCTTGGAGCCATTGCTAGGAATTGTTCGAGTTGTAAAAAGTATGAGTCACAATTTTGCCTATCAAGAAGCTCCCCTCTCTCTCAAGAATTAGGTTAGGTTTAGTTAGTTTATCTTTAGTTTTAGTCTTTAATTCTTGTTTTAGTGTAGTTTCCTTTATGTTTTCATGTTCCTTCATCTTGATCTTCTTTATTTCTCTTGTTATTTCTCTTTATTTTTTCATTTTTATGTTTATGGATACTTTTGTTAATTTTAATTTCAATTAATGAAATTTATGGATTATGTTCATTTAATGCTTGTTTGAGTTATTGTTATCATTTCTTGCTTTTAGTAGTTAGATTTTATTTTTAACGTAATTTAATATTATTTTATTTTCATGCACACCAAGTGTTTGATAAAATGCTTGGCTTAGTTTTTACATAGTTTTTCTCCACTCTTGGCTTGGAATTGTTGACTTTGGTGACCCTTGAGTCATTGATGTCCATTCTTGTTTCATACATTAGAGTAGTTAGTTGATTTGGTTTTCCTTGACTCTAAGTGACCTGATAATAGCCAAAAGTACGTTAGGCGTTTCGCAAAATAGATTTTTGTTGTAAGTATAGCTCCGAACCCAACAATTGATCCTAATCAATTTATAATTCTAAAGATATCACAATTCAAAGCAAACATAAACCGAGAGTATTTAGACTCCCGGGTCATCTTCCCTAGGAACTAATGCCAATGAGCACACACAATTTTGGTTGTGAAAAGTAAAGGGGTTTTTCAATGATTGAAAGCAAGCAATAAAGAGATAAAAGAATAAGATAAAATTGCAAATAATAAAGTAATAAAAGAACAAAAGAACTATGTATGTAATATAAACAAGTAATGCTATAAAGTGATGAAAATGTAGTTCAAAACATAAATGAAGCCTTGACTTGGAATGAGTTATAGAATCCCTTCCTTGCCATAACCACAACTATGATAATTATGATGGATTAATCTCACCTAGTCAACCCTTAACATCGAAGGATAAGTTAAGTGAGCATAATTATTATTAATCCACAAATCCTAACTAACTTACCAAATTAATTGGTAAAAAGCTAGCGTTAGTAGAAACAATAACAATTAACAACCCAAGAATAATCACTAAATGTTGGACATTATGGTTCTAGCAATCCATAAACTCATTTTTCCCAAGTCAAGGGGTGGAAATCTACCCCATAACTAACACTGGCATTTCATCAAACACATAGTGGGCATGAACATAAAACATGGCAAAATTGGTAAATTAAGGAAAGCTATGAAGCACAAATGCTCAAAATTAATAAAGTCAATTCAAAGTTCAAACAAACATATAAAAGCCATCAAATATCAAATTTAACAACAAGAAATCCAAAATTGCAAACTATGCATATATCAACAAAAGAGAGTAAAATATATGAAAGTGTAGAACAAGTAGTGTAATTAAAAGAGAGATTAAAGAAATACTTACAATGAAATAGCAAAATCCAAAAGCAAAAATTGAACTATAATATTCTACAGACCCTAATTAAAAACCTTACAACACTCCTGCTTCTACTATGTGTTTTTCCTATTCTAAGATGGCTCCTTTTGTTATGTGTTGACATGCCCTTAATATAGCTTCTCAAACCAGCCTTCAACACTTCATAAATGGGCCTAGAGACCTCCAAAATGCGAGTCCACGTGACATTTTAATGGAGGCACGCGCTAGTACCTGTGCGTACGCATAGATGTGTGCGTTTGCACACTTCGCCTAATTTCCACTTATGCGTATGCACAGAGGGTTGTTCGCACACACGCATGCTGATTTCCTTTTTGTACGTACGCATGCATCCTTGTGTGCACGCATGCATGGTTGTGTACTTCCTCCTTGTTTTCTTCATGTTTTGTCCCTTTGTACATGCTTCCTTTCGCTTTTGCATATCCATTCTTGCCTCTTTGATCTGAAATCACTCAACAAATATGTCATGGCATCAAATGGAATAAAGGTGGAATTAAATTGCTCAATTTAAGAACAAAATTGTATGTTTTCACATTTAGGTTCAATTTAGGGATCAAACACAAAAGTATGCTATTTTGGTGCTTAAGTGTAGGTTTATGTGATGAAATCCACTCAAATCGAGCCAAAATATCTCATCAAATATGGACTCACCAATTCTCCCACACTTAAACAATAGCATGTCCTCATGCTAAACCAATAAGGAGGATGATCAAAGGGAAACAACTTATTGAATGCAACTACCTATATGCATGCAAGTTTGTATATACTATATAGCTATAGCTATCTGTAGTATCTATCTATATGAAATTGGTGAAAACAAACAAACAGATTTCCAAGCAAGTATATAGACACATAGGGCTAAGGAAGGAAATAATCCAATGTAAGCAAAATCTAAAGAATTGATTCAACTCATCAAAATAAAGCAACTTGCAAGAATTCTCGATAAGTATGGAAACATAGAGTCGAGTGATCGAACCCTCACTAGGTGTGTATACGCTCTAATCACTTGGTGTCTAGGGTTTAATCACTCAAATCTCCTTCTAATCATGATTTCAAGGATTTTCCTTTCATCTAACAATCAACAAATATGTAATATATGAATGCAAGTATCATGAGGTCTTTAGATGGTTGTAATGGGGTTAGGGTTAAGGTAAGATTGTATTTGGTCAAGTGAGCTTGAAATTTGAATCTTTGATTAACCTAAGCTTCCCATCTAACCTACAACAACCTATTTAATTCTAATGCAAACCTAACTACCCATTTTTTACTTTTTCACATACTTAAGCATTCTCTTACAATCACATTCCATATGCATTGATATGATTACTTTACTTTGGGGCAACTTTGTCCCTTATTATTATTATTATTATTATTATTATTATTATTATTATTATTATTATTATTATTATTATTATTATTATTATTATTATTGTTATTATTATTATTATTATTATTATTATTATTATTATTATTATTATTATTATTATTATTATTATTATTATTTCTATTTTTTTTCTTTTTCTATGACAGATGCATATGGTTAAAACAAATTGATACTTGAATGTGCACCCATTTTCCAAAATTTTCTTTTTCAATGCATACCCCAAAACAAAAAAAATATTTTTTCTCCACCAATGCTTCCCAAAATTTCTCCCACACTTAAATGACACACACACTTCAACCTAAGCTAATCAAAGATGTAATTCAAGATTACAATCATAGAAGGAGCATAGCACACAATGAACAAAAATAGTGGTTAAAATGTGTAACCACTTATTAAGGCTCAATAACTCACAAGGTTGTTTTGTTCTATCACCCTTCTATGTTTCATAAAAATCATTCAAGCAAGTTTAAAAACAATTTTCAAATCAATTCAATAGAACGCCCTAAAAATAAAATTCTTGGAAATCGTTGTTGTTTTTCACTAAAATTATTTCTATATGTATGTATGTATGTATGTGATGGATGCAATTTTCAAAATTTTCCTAGTTCTCTCCTAATTTTCAAAAAACAAAAAAAATTAACATGAACAATTAGGATCAAAATTGAGCTAGGCATATGCTATTCACAACATCCATTCACAACCTATATCTATAAAATATATACCATGCAAAAGCAAAAATTTCAAATGCAATAACTAGAAATAAGCAAAGATATACATACCGAAAGAAAAATGCAATGCTACATTTAAAAACACTCAAAATATCTACAAGAAACATAATAAAAGAGAGCAAAAAATTAAGTGCAAAGTGTTCAGAAAAGAAAATTTACGTCCTAAAAATGACGAATCCTTCGAATCCTCCCCCACATTTAAGCGTTGCACGGTCCTCTGTTCACGAACACGATCCGGGGGAAATGTCTCTCAAGAGCTCCACCTCCAGCTGGTGGGCATTGGGGCTCGGATTGCTATGGAGAAAAATAATCAGGAATTGAGGAAAAGGTCATATGAGTGTGGTATATGGTGCACGAAATTGTAATCACACTTTTGCAACTCCGCACAACTAACCAGTAAGTGCACTGGGTCATCCAAGTAATAAAACCTTACGCGAGTAAGGGTCGATCCCACAGAGATTGTCAGCTTGAAGCAAGATATGGTCATCCTGTAAATCTTAGTCAGGCAAATTCAAATAGTTATGAGGTTTGATAATTGAAAGATAAATAAAACGTAAATTAAAATAAAGATACTTACGTAAATCATTGGTGAAAATTTCAGATAAGCGTTTGGAGATGCTTTGTTGCTTCTGAACCTCTGCTTTTCTATTGTCTTCATCCAATCATGCGTGCTCCTTTTCATGGTAAGCTGTATGATCCTCTAAGTGAAAATGGTCCGGCTACGGTTTCTGTACGGCTAATCAACTGTCAGATTTCTTGTCTCGGATGAAAAATACCATGTACAGCTACCGCATGGCTAATCATCTGTCGGTTCTCACTTGTGTTGGAATAGGATATCTCTATCCTTTTGCACACTGTCACTGCGCCCAACAGTCGTAAGTTTAAAGCTCGTCACAGTCATCCCATCCCAGATCCTACTCGGAATACCACAGACAAGGTTTAGACTTTCCGGATCACAAGAATGCTGCCAATTGTTTCTAGCCTATACCACGAAGGTTCTAACCTTACGGACTTGGTCCGTGGATCAGAGACCGAAGAGACTATACTCCAGCTATCGTCCAATGACTACGTTCAACATCATGTAGACCGCTTGTGGTTGTCAGGCACGCGAATCTTGGCTAAGCGAGTAACGAAGATAGAGGGTGATTGTCACGGGTCACCCCTTCATTCTGACTTAACTGAACTAAGAACGAAAGTATATCTTGGAGAAGAAGTATGCGTGAATTGAAAGAAAAACAATAGTACTTGCATTAATTCATGAAGAACAGTAGAGCTCCTCACCTTAATCTATGAGGTGTAGAAACTCTACCGTTGGAAAATACATAAAAGAAAAAGGTCTAGGCATGGCCGAATGGCTAGCCTCCCTCAAAGTGATCAAAAGATCAAAAGATGATCAAAAGATGAAATACAATAGTCAAAAGTGCTATTTATACTAAACTAGTTACTAGGGATTATAGCAAATAAGTAACTAAGTGCAGATAGTGCAAAAATCCACTTTCGGACCCATTTGGTGTGTGTTTGGACTGAGCTTTGAAGCTTTCACATGCATAGGCCATTCTTGGAGTTAAACGCCAGCCTGGATGCCAGTTTGGGCGTTTAACTCCAGTTTTGGTGCCAGCTCTAGCGTTTTACGCCAGAAAAGGATCTCTAGTGGGTGTTTGGACGCCAGTTTGGGCCATCAAATCTCGGGAAAAGTATGAATTATTATACATTGCTGGAAAGCCCAAGATGTATACTTTCCAACGCAATTAAAAGCGCGCTAATTGGGCTTCTGTATCTCCAGAAAATCCACTTCGAGTGCAAGAGGGTCAGAATCCAACAGCATCTACAGTCCTTTCTCAGCCTCTGAATCAGACTTTTGCTCAGGTCCCTCAATTTCAGCCAGAAAATACCTGAAATTATAGAAAAACACACAAACTCATAATAAAGTCCAGAAATGTGATTTTTGCATAAAAACTAATAAAGATATACTAAAAAGTAACTAAAACATACTAAAAACTACCTAAAAACAATACCAAAAAGTGTATAAATTATCCGCTCATCAGTATAATAAAAGACAATGTGTGTATTCTAAGTGTGCGCACACTTTAGAACATACACATTGGCCGGGTAAAGCGGTATCCACATAATCAAAAGAAATAGTATGTGTTCCTCATTCAAGTAACCTAGGTTGCAATTAAGGAATAAGAAAAACTTTAGACACAAGCAACACTTGGTAACCACAAAAAGTGAATTGAATACTGGATATTGGATATTGCAATTATGCAAGTGAAAGCACAAAAATTGGTATAGAACAACACAATAAACAGCAACCAATCCATTAATGAACGAAAAACTACTTATTCATCATGACACATAATGCAATAGTCACATAGAGAAGTACTTGTTACAAAAAGTGACAAGCTTGATAAAAATCAAGTTAAGTCACTCAAACAAATGAAAAGCATTAACAAGGAACAAGTACCGGACATGTGATGAATTGATATGAAAATTATGATGAACAAGTAATTTCAACTCAAATCACTTAAGTAAAAGTGCACAATTCAAAATGCCAAACAAGAAATCAGGTGGCTGATCACTTGTCCCAGATTGAGCCAGAAGCAGAGACTTCTTCTCCCTCTACTAACATATCCAAATCTTTTCCAGATGAGCAACTCTATGCCATCCGGACAGTACCTTAGTTTGCAGACATTGCAAACTACAAGGCTATATGGTTCATTCCCAAAGAGTTTACCAGAAAGCAAGCCCAAAAACACATGCATAATGCAAAATATTACCTATGGTATGAGCCATATGTCTTTAAGAGATGCTTGGATGGAATAACTCGACGCTGTGTGTCTGAAGAAGAGGCACAGAGAATTTTATGGGATTGTCATGGCTCTGACTATGGAGGACACTTTGGAGGTGAGCAGACAGCCACTAAAGTTCTCCAAAGTAGCTTTCACTGGCCTACTCTCTTTAAGGATTCTAGAGAGTTCGTCCGCAACTGTGATAGTTGCCAAAGGGCTGGCAATCTCTCTCATGATCACAGCATGCCTCAGTAAGGAATCCTAGAGATTGAGTTGTTTAACGTATGGGGCATAGATTTTATGGGACCCTTCCTGCCTTCATACTAAAACACCTACATCCTTTTGGCAGTAGATTATGTGTCTAAATGGGTTAAAGCAATAGCAACACCCACTAATGACACAAAAGTAGTAATGAAGTTCCTCCAAAAGAACATCTTCAGCAGATTTGGTGTCCCCAGGACACTAATTAGTGATGGAGGTACTCATTTCTGCAACAGACAGTTAGATTTTGTCTTAAACCGTTACAGAGTTTGCCATAAAGTAGCAACAACGTACCATCCCCAAACAAATGGGCAAGCTGAAGTCTCAAATAAAAAACTAAATCAAATTCTAGAGAGGACAGTAAGTGCCTCTAGAAAGGATTGGGCTAGAAAGCTTGATGATGCTTTGTGGGCATACAGAACAGCTTTCAAAACCCTATTGGAACATCACCATACCAGCTAGTATATGGGAAGTCTTGTCATTTGACAGTGGAACTAGAACACAAAGCCTATTGGGCTACCAGATTTCTCAACCTTGATGCTAAAGCAGCAGGCGAGAAATGGCTGCTCTAACTAAATGAGTTGGAAGAATTTTTCTTAGATGCATTTAAAAATGCAAAGATCTATAAGAAAAAGGCAAAGAGGTGGCATGACAGAAAGTTAGCTTCCAGAGTCTTTGAACCAGGACAGAAAGTCTTGCTCTTCAACTCAAGACTCAAATTGTTTCCTGGAAAACTCAAATCCTGATGGACAGGACCGTTTGTCATTACTAGTACGGGCATATAGAACTCTAAGGTAAAGAAAGAAGGTTCACTATCAATGGACAGAGAGTTAAGCATTACCTTGAAGGGGATATAGAGCTAGGAGGCTCAACACTGTTACTAAGTTAAGTACAGTGAAGTCCAGCTAAAGACATTAAAGAAGCGCTTGTTGGGAGGCAATCTAACCTTATTTAATTATTATTTTTATCATTTTGTTTTTCTTTTTAGAGTCATGATCATGTGCATCAGTCAGAACAGAGACAGAATTCATAGTAGTGAAAACAGAACACTCTGAATGGAGTGTTAAAGTTGAACGCCAGCCAGCATATCCCTGCTAGGCGTTCAACGCCCCTCATGGGCAGCATTACTGGCGTTGAATGCCAGCCAGGAAGCAGTCCCTGGGTGTTCAAACGCCAGTGCAGGAAAGCAAGGAATCTGGATTCCCTAGCCTCTCAGGACCAGTAGGTCCCATAGAAGCTTTACCTACCCCACCTTCTTCTACCCTATTCTTTCTCATTGTTCATATTTACTCGAGGACGAGCAAAACTCTTAAGTTTGGTATTACAAAAGCTTTGCTTTTTGACTTCTACCACTCCTAAGTATGGCACCAAGGACTGGTGAAACCTTAAGGAAGAAGAAGGGAAAGGCATTTGCCCCCACAAGAAAAGGATGGAGCAAACTAGAAATCATGTACATGAGCTTGTGCAGCCACCTCAACAAAGATAAAGGAGTGACATTGAAGAAATCAAGAATCACATTGGATCCTCAAGGAGGAGGACTAGCCGTCACCATTAAAGGTCGATTCGTTCTCTTTATCTCCTTTCCTGTTGTATTTTTCTGTTTTCTAATATGTTTCATCTGTTCTCTTGTTCTAGTTGCATGATCATTTGCATTGATGTCTTAAAGTTGTAAAATGTTCCATATATCTATCACCTTACTTAAAAGAAAAATTTTATTTGAATAAAACTAAGAGATACATGAATTTCAAGTTTATTAATAAGAATAGTTTAATTTTGTTGGTGTGGTGGCATTGCTTTTGTTTTCTAAATGTATGAATAAATAGTGCATTTTTGAAGTTGAAAGAATGTTGGCTCTTGAAAGAATTATGATGAAAGTGAAGTATTATTAGAAATATGAAAAATCCAAAAATTGATTCTTGAAGCAAGAAAAAGTAGCAAAAGAAAAAGAAAAAAAAACATGCATTCAAAAAAAATGGCGAAAAAAATAAAAGAAAAAGCAAGCAAAAAAAGCCAGTAACCCTTTAAACCAAAAGGCAAAGGTAAAAGGATCCAAGGCTTTGAGCATCAGTGGATAGGAGGGCCAAAAGGAATAAAATTCTGGCCTAAGCGGCTAAACCAAGTTGTCCCTAACCATCACAATCCAAAATGGTTCACCTAGTTAAAGTGTCTGTGGCATTTATGTATCCGGTGGTAATATTGGAAAACAAAGTGCTTAGGGCCACAGCCAAGACTCTAAAAACTATGTTCAAGAATAAAAAAGAACTTAATTAGGAGAGTCAATAATATCATTTGGATTCTAAGTTCCTAAAGATGCCAACATCTCTGAGTTTCAATGGATAGTGAGATTCCAAAACTATTCAGAAGCAAAAAGCTACTAAGTCCCGCTCATCTAATTGTAACTGAGCTTCATTAGAAACTTTGAATTTTATTGTATCTTAATTTTCTTTTTTGTCCTACTATGTTTTTAGTTGCTCGGGGACAACAACAGTTTAACTTTGGTGTTGTGATGAGCGGATATTTTATACGCATTTTTGCATCATTTTCATAATGTTTTTAGCATGTTTTGTTTAGTTTTTAATAAGTTTTTATAGGTTTTAGTGTTAAATTCACATTTTTGGATTTTACTATGAGTTTTTGTGTTTTTGTACAATTTCAGGTATTTTCTGGCTGAAATTGAGGAGCTGGAGCAAAAGTCTGATTCAGAGACAGAGAAAGCACTGCAGATGCTTTCCAAATCTAACCTACCTGCACTCGGAAGAGCTTTTCTAGAGTATAGAAGTCCTAATGAAGCACTCTCAACGGCTATGGAAAGCTGACTTCCAGTGCTTTCCAGCAATGTATAATCATTCGTACTTTTCTTCGGATTAAAAGGCCCAAAACTGGCGTCCAACACCAGCTTCCTGTTCCCTTCTAGGCGTCCAGCGCCCAAAGGAGAGACATGGTGTCCAAGCGCCTAAAGAGGACCCCCTAGCCAGCATTTTACCCCATAGGAGCCTCATAGCACGTGGATCTCATCAAAACTCAGCCCAAACACTCACCAAGTGGGCCCCAGAAGTGGATTTTAGCACTAAATAGACTGTTTTACCCTTACTAGTCATCTGTTTAGTATTTAAAGTGTATTTTACATGGACATCACAGCTTTTTCACCATCATACACGTTTTACCATTGTATTTCACATCAGTATGAGTTTCTAAACCTCATAGGTTGAGGGTAGTCCTATGAATTAATAAAAGTATTACTGTTTCTTCTTCGATCCGTGTTTGATTTATCTCTAAGATGTCTATCCGATCTTCATCGTGGTGAATAGGATGATCAGACAATCAGCTCTGTTCATTACATTAAGATGAACGTGCCTGACAAACACCCGCGTCTACTTAGGTTCGTGTGAATACGTGGCCGGAAAGCACAAACAAACAGCTATGTTTATACATCTCTCAGACGGTTAATCCATGACTTCATTGGGGACTTCTCGAGACACCAATTCAGCCGATTTCTGGGGAGATTAGGGTCTCCGTGGTATAGGCAAGAATCCAAAGAAGCAGTGTTCTTTGATCTGGAAGATTCGACCTTGTTTGTGGCATTTTGAGTAGGATCGCCAAGAGAATGAACTGCTAGAGCTTCACCCTCCGTCAGATTGAATGACCACGAGCAATGGCATTTGCTCTGGAGCAGAGGAGATCAATGACCATGGGAAATGGCTTTGATCACATACAACTTGCCATAGAAGAAGATCATTCACAAGCAAAAAAGACAGTAGTACTGGAGTTAATTTAGAAAGACAAAGCAACTCCAACTCTCAACTCTATTCCCATTATTGATTCCATTTATTTCCTTATCCCTATTTACCTTCCAATATAACAAGTGCTTATACAAAGTTAATCCAACAACCTTCTTATCCGCCTGACTAAGACTTACAAGATAACCATAGCTTGCTTCAAGCCACAATCCTCATAGGATCGACCCTGACTCGCTCAAGTATTACTTGGACGACCCAGTGCACTTGCTGGTACAACAGTACGTGATGACAGGTCATCATATACCCATTTTTCAAGCTAATTTCACTTGTTTTACTAGTTTTTATGCACTTTTTTGCATCCTAAGTAAGTAATTTGGAATGAAAATGCATAACTTCTTTAAATCAAACAACCACCATTAAATTGATGCTAAATCATGAGGTTTAAGCTAAATTTAATTGATTTTTAATTGATTTATAAACCTTGTGAAATTGGAGATACTTTGATTGGTTGTTTTGGTTTCTTGTAGGTGAAGAAAGGAAGAAAAAAAGAGGAAGCGTGGCTTAAGAAAGCGTGGCCCAAGGAAAAAAAGAATGTGGCGCATGGAAGGGAGGAAGCTACACTGCCCTCCAGGAGAGCACACTGCCCTCCAAGAGAGCAGCATAATGAACCAAGCTTCCAAATAAATTTTGCCCTGCCCTCCTCAAGAGCAATATCGGGCTCCATGCAAGAAAAAAATCAAAGGAAATTGTCTCCAAGTGCCACCCATGGGTTTCGAACCCAAGTACACGAAGGAAAGAAGTGGCGCTACTCACAAAGGAAAATAAGCCAAAAATTGGCTGAAATGCTCCCAGTAAGTCTCGAACACGGAGGCTTCACTAAGAAAGCATGGAAGCTGCACCACTTGAGCGCTACCCTGATGATGTCCAAGACTTGGCATGCGAAATATTTCAAACGCACCATGACGCACACTGCCCTGCTCTCCGCAAGGGCAGGGCAGCATCCTGATGTCCCACACTCAGCACGCACACAATTTCCCTGCTCAGCCCTCCACAAGGGCAGGGCAGCCTCCTGGAAGCTAATTTTTTATGGGCTGAAAATTGGATTAAAAATCCAATTTAATTCATTTCTTCACCAAATCAAAAGTCCATCCAAATTCCAAAATCCAAGAATAGAAAGTGTATAAATAGGAGATAGTTTGATGTAATTAGGACCCTTCTTTTGATTTTTGAATTCTCACTATTTGAAATTTCATTTTCTCTGAGAGCTTGGAACGGAGATTTTAGAGAATTGGGAAGGAGAATTGATCTCTCTTCTTCCTTGTTCTTGCTTGAGCATTTTTACTTTTCTTGTTTGAATCTTGGATGTGAAGAATTGAGGAATTTCTATCTCAATCTCCATTTAAGATCTCTTTGATTTCTCTACTGCATAATTGAGTTGAATCCCAATTCCTTTACTGCTTCCTCTTTAATTTCTTGTTAATTGCTTTGTGAGTTTGGATCTGGGAAGGCAATTGAGATCTAGACTTTGCTATCTAGTCTCTGGAGTCCTGAGATCCCATTTTCCTTTTGGTTCTTCTGTGAACCCCTACTGCAATTTAATTTCCCTTTCTGTTTGAGATCTAACAGAATTCAAATCATCTTTTGCTTTGATAATTGTTGCAATTTAATTTCCCTTGCTTGAGTTCTGAAATCCCAGTCCTCAAATCCCCTTTTCCATTTAAACAATTTATATTTCTTGCACTTTAATTTACTGCAATTTACATTTCTTGTACTTTAAGTTTTAGTCATTTAATTTCTTGTCCTTTAAGATTCAGCTCTTTTACTTTCAGTTCTCTTTAATTTCTGCAATTCACCCCCCTCCCTTTACATTTTCTGCTATTCACTTACTGTTGGATACAAAATCACTCAACCAATACTTGATTCGCTTGACTAAATCAACCACCGAACTAAAATTGCTCAATCCTTCAATCCCTGTGGGATCGACCTCACTCCCGTGAGTTTTATTACTTGATGCGACCCGGTACACTTGCCGGTGAGTTTTGTGTTGGATCGTTTTCCACACATCAAGTTTTTGGCGCCGTTGCCGGGGATTGAATTAGATTGACAATGATTAAGTAAGATGGTGGTCTAGATTAAGCATTTTTTTCTTTTTAACTAAGCACATTAACTGTTTGACACATTGTGTCACCTAACCCTCTAACCACATTCTAGCATTAGAATGTCCATGTTTCATTTGGTTTGTTTGTGATTCTTGCAAGTCATGGAGGCTGAGGTGCGTGAAGAGGGAGTGAGCAACAATACCCAGCCTGCAAGAAGGGTGTTGGCCTCTTACACTATCTTCAATGCAAGAAACTGCGGGGGTAGCATACTCACTCCAAATGTTCATGCAAATAATTTTGAGTTGAAGCCTCAACTTATCACTCTGGTGCAGAACAATTGCTCCTATGGAGGAAGTCCACTTGAAGATCCAAACCAATACTTATCCATCTTCCTTAGGATTTGTGAAACTGTCAAAACAAGTGGTGTGCATCCAGACATCTACAAGCTTCTGCTGTTTCCATTCTCTCTGAAGGATAAGGCCACTCAATGGCTAGAGACATTTTCCAAAGAAAGCATCAATAATTGGGAAGACTTAGTGAGCAAATTCCTAGCCAAGTTCTATCCTCCCCAAAGGATTATCAAGCTGAAAACAGAGGTGCAAACATTCATTCAAATGGATGGAGAGTCGCTGTATGATGCCTGGGAGAGATACAAGGCCTTAATCAGGAAATGTCCCCCAGAAATGTTTAGTGAGTGGGATAGACTCCAAAACTTCTATGAAGGGTTGACCCAGAAAGCTCAAGAAGCATTAGATCATTCAGCAGGAGGCTCATTGCAGCTAATGAAGACAGCAAAGGAAGCCCAAAACCTCATAGAGATGGTGGCAAACAATCAATATTTCTTTGCTCATCAAAGACAACGCCAACCAGCCCAGAAAAGGGATGTGCTGGAGCTTGAAGGTGTTGACGTTCTCTTGGCACAAAACAAACAGATGCATCAACAGCTTCAGCAACAAATAGAAATGATGGCCAAGAAAATTGATGGACTGCAAGGTGTTGCAGTAAACACACAACGCCAATCTCAAACCTCACATAGGTGGAATCAATCTGAAGAAAGTTTTGGGACATTCAATTTTGAGCAACATAGCCCTGAGCAGGTGCAATGCATGAACAATACTTCAAGTTCATTTCAACACAATTTTCATGGTGATGCACACAAGACACCCTGGAAGACTCATTCTAATTCAAGGTGGGGTGATCATCAGAATCAAGGACAAAGGGACTTCAACTCTGGCAGCCTCAGCAACACAAGCAACCATAACCATTCATCCAATAATACTAACCAATTCAAAAATTCACAAAACACATATCACCAACCCCATAATAACTCACAAAACCACCAGAATAACTTTTCCACATCCACATCCCACCCACAAAGTACCCCCACAATTAATTCAAACAACTTCCAACAACAACCATCTCATTTCACACAACCACAACCAAATTCAGACTCTCAAAGAATCTCAAGTCTAGAGAAAATGATGGAGAAACTCATGAAAAATCAAGAGATGGCAAGACAAGATCAGGAAGCTGCAAGGAAAGATCAGACCCTGGCATTCAAAAACCAAGAAACCTCAATCAGAAACCTTGAGAGACACATGGGGCAAATGGCTAAGCAAATTTCAGAAATGGATGAGAAGAGAGCAAATGCCTTCCCCAATGTCACTGAAGAACACCCAAGGGACAAAGGAAAAGCCACAAAATGGGAGGAGTGCAAAGTAATCACAGTGGGAAGTGAGAAGACTATGAAGAAGGAAGCCATCAATCAGGACAAACACAACAGAGAAGTTCCACAAGAAGAGACAGAAGGGAAAAGTAAAGAGGATCAAGAAACCAAAAATGTACAAATTTCAAAGGGATACAAGAACACCCTTGAATCACAACTACAAGAGAAGAGGGAAGGAGTGAATCCTTATGTCCCCAAACTTCCATACCCTCAGAGGTTTAAAAAAGAAAATGAGGATAAGCAATACTCAAAATTTCTAGACAAATTCAAGACACTCAGCATCAATATTCCTTTCTTGGAAGCACTTGAACAGATGCCACTATATGCCAAATTCATGAAGGAAGTACTGACAAAGAAAAGATCCTTGAAGGAAGGACAGATTGTTGAGATGACAAAGGAATGTAGTGCTATCCTCCAAAGAGAGTTGCCAGAGAAGAAAGATGATCCTGGGAGTTTTTACATACTGACAAACCCCAATTTGAGGGTTTATCTTGTATTGAATTTAGGGCGTTTTGATAACCTTTTCTCGCATTTAACCTATAAATTTGCATGGTTTTGTAATCTCTCCCGTATTTGTGCCTAAGTGTAAAAACATGCTCTTTAAGCCTTATTTTGATAAATTCTAGTTCTTCTTTGATTCCATAAGATGCCTTGATATGTTTGCTAGTAATCTCAGGTTGAAATAGGCTAGGCATGGATCAAAAGAAGCAAGGAAGAAAGCATGCAAGTGGAGAAAAGCACAAAAGCCAAAGAATTAATCCAGGCCATGCACGCGCACGCGCACAAGGCGCTCGCGCGCACATTGTGTAACGACCCAATTTTCAATATGTCTAGATCATACCGGAAACTGAGCCCTACCAATTTGTCTTCCTAATTATTATCTATTATTTATCATATGAGCCTGATTCGTTGTTAAAAACGTGGTTAATTTGCGAGGTATATTTTTTTTTTGTTTGAAAACATTTGGGTTAATAAATGGAATCAGTCATAATCAATTCACAAGTAATAACAAATAAGTTAATTATAACCAACCACACATAAATACATCACGAGTAGCTAGAAACATTCATTTATCCAGCCTTTGTTAGAGTATAGACCGTTAGTTAGAACACCCCTAGATATAGCTAAATAATATCTATATACATATATATATATACAACATCCCAGGTCCTGACCTGTTCAAGAAGTCCCTAAGCTGGTACCCAGGCTAGCCTAGACTCTATACTCGCCTAGTCCCTCTAAACTACTAAAGCGAGGGAAAGTACGTTCTAAGTCTTCAAAACCCAAGTCAGGTGGAACGTCACCAAAAGGTAGGATATCATCTGCTATTCCTCTGCACGATCAGACATTGCCATAGAACGTCTCTTTGGTACCACATCAAGTAGCCACACAACAGGAGTCTTGTACACGGGTTTTAGGTTAAAGTGCGCATACGAACGGGGTGCAGACGTTGGCTGGTCTCATGGTATATACGTTTAATCAAAGAACGATATTCACCCTAGACTCAGAAGACTATCTAGAGCAGGATTCTCTTCGCATAACCATCATCAACGAACTACGGTAAGGTACTCTTACTTCCATCTGAAGGGGAAGGGAGAGAGAAGGGGTAAGAACTGGGGAGTTCTTAGTAGGGTCGGGGTTATTAGTTATATTCATTTATTTGGGGTCGATTAGCAGGCAAATAATAGAATATAGCGAAGCAGTAACCAAAAGGTAAAGATAGAAAGAGAAAGTAGAGGCAATAGAAAGCAGAACACAAACAAAAGAATACAAGAAAATAAAACATAGAAATAGCATACAAGCAGACAAACACAAAGAAATAGATCACACACAGAAAGGAATGCAACAGAGAATGATGCGCAGACAAGAATGATGCATGTCTAGTCCTAGTACAGGCCATGAGCTCATGTGTCGGTTAGCACCTGCATTCCCGACATTTATCCAGTCACGAGTTCCCGATTTCCCGGATACTATTTTCCGTTCAAATAAATGCGCATGTAATTATTAGCAGCTCTATTGAGACAGCCTCTGCGTTCTACTCGCAGGAAATATACTCTTGGGAATGGAAACTTGCTGTAGGTATCCTAGTTTCCCTACAGAAGCTCTTGTGAACGGAAAATTGCTGTAGGTATCCTAGTTTCCCTACAGAAGCTCTTGGGTTGCTTTAAGCAACAAATGACCTTTCAACAGGCCCTCTGCTTTTTATTATCTTTTATAACCATAAATACGCAAGCGGGACAATACCCACGTCCTTGCCAACAATTTCATAAACTGAATACTTTTCCTCAACAGAATCAGTGTAATTGTCATCATAAGTTATCATTTTCATTATTCTTCTCCAGTTACATATTCTTATACAATATCTCTCTCTTTCTTTGTTCAACCATACTATACAAACTTTACATCTTTCACTTGTACAAAAGCTTGGCTCAAACCATTTCTCTTTATCATATTACTCTTTTCCCTTCGTATCTCTTTACTCTGTTCTGGTTACTATGTTCTCTGTGTTACTTTATTCTGCTCTGACTTCTCTGCTTAACGTATGTATTTAAAGCTTATGTAAATTTCGGTATGAATAGTTAGCTTGTCCCAAGTATAGGTTCATTAAGTCTATACTGAAACAGTTTAACTTTTCATATTATACCTAACCCTAGTCGCAACTCAAGGACTAACTATGTTGCCCTAGTTCGTTCACTAACGTCTGTCTGCTTTTCTGTCATTAAAACTTTACAGACTTTTTCTCCGATTTTTATCTTTTCTTCAACTTTTTATCTTTTCTTTATCTTTTCCTCACTAATATGTTCTTACCACTCCCTAAGTGTTTTATGAAGGTAATTATGAGATTCTGCACTTAAAGTTGTCTTTCTAAAGCTTTTATAGAAAACTTCCTTTTTCGCATTATTTTATTATTTTTATTAAAATATTATTTTTAATTAAATATTATTATTTATTATTTTATTATTATTTATTATTTTATTAATATATTTTCGAAAATTAACTTTACTTTAACCTTTAACCTTTAAAATTCACTTTTTACCACCCGTAACTTTTAATATTTCTACTTTTACCACCCTAACTTTCAGAAATTACAAAATAACCCCTCAAACACCAAAATAATTACTTCCTTGCCCTTTTATGAATCAAAAAGGTGTTCTTAATTGTTCTTCACCACACTCAAAGTGTTCTTCGTGTTCTTCATAAATTCTTCAAATTCTTTCTCTGTTTTTACCCGTTTTTCAGTCTTTTCAGCAACCGATTTTTACCAAAATTCAAAATAAATTAGCAGCCACTAAAACCCCATCTTTTCTACATGATTTCTTCACAAATTGAACCTCAATTTAAGCCTAGGGTTTCGTTTTTCCAGCTGCTCCAAGAACATGAACATAAAGCTTGCATTTCATCAAATTTCATCAAAATTTCACCAAATTTTCACCAAGAATCAATCATATATGCAACCAATTTTTAGCACAGCCAAATAATACAACATTCACACATCTCAAACACAAATAATCAAGATTAATTTCGTGACACCCTACCTGGTTTTGCTGCTCCTAATTCAGTTAGATTTTCAGGTGGTCCTTAAGCACTTTTTCCTCCTAAATCACATCAAGAACAACTTTAAATCCACAAACTCTCAACTGACCAAATCTCACTCAGCATGTTAGGAAGAGATATATCACCTTAGAGTTGCTGGAAATTCACGTTTCTTGGCCCTCAAGTCAAGTTAAGCATGATTCCTAAGGAAAAACATCAAGAAAACACATGTTTACATGGTTTTCCTTAAAAACCGAATTGAAGAGGGAGGGAGACAGCCATCTCACCTTATTTCCAGCCTTGATAAGTCACATGGTTATGTAGATGAAGAAGAGAGGATCATTTTGGTGAAATCGGAGTTTTGATTTGAGTTTTAGTTCAGAAGAATCAAGCTTTGAAGATTAAAGGGTCATGAAAGTTTCTCTCTTTTCTCTCTTCACATTTTCGGCCAAAGGGAGTAAATGACCAGCCTTGGAGTGTCTTGGGGGTGTAAGGAGAGTTGTGATTGGTTGGCTTGAAGGTGGATTAAAATAATATTAAAATATCCCAGATGTATAACTACTAAAACTAGATGTATCGGAACACTTGTAAAAACATCTCTAAAAATTATTTTCTGAGTTACTAGCATAAATGACACTAGTAACATATTTATTATGATAATAGAACATGTATAATGAGGCCTTAGCATTGCTAAAGTCATCAGAGAGTGCTGGTGCTAAGCTGCACCAGTAAACCGTAAACCCGGTTAAACCGATTTTCTATTTTTAACAAAAATAGACCAGGTAACCTTATAATATCATTCAAGCATTTTATAATACTAATATAATGATAATATTATACTATTATCTCTCTCCTCTCATGAATCGAGTCCGGTTCGTCAAACAGAGACTACTTACGAAAAACCGGATCAAAATTCCTAACCGATACGGTTCAAAACTATGTTCTTCGTAACTGCATTATCGAGCTTGCCTCATAAAAAGTTCTAGCTTAAGAATGACATAATGATAATGAGGATTGAGATGCTTGATGATATAACAGAGGTGTTCCCTTTACTGATCTTCCGGAGAAATTCGTACTTTCAGAAAAGATCTCATGTACTCGAAAATCAGGGTTGTTACATTCTACCCTCCTAAAAGAAAATTTTGCCCTCAAAATTTCAGTTACCTAGGAATAGATGCGAGTAATTAGCTTTCATCTTATCTTCCAGTTCCCAAGTGTGTTCTTCTTCTCCTCTATGTCCCCAAGCTACTTTGACTAAGCGAACAGTCTTGCCTCTCAGCTGCTTATCACTTCTTTCTACGATCTGAACTGGTGATGCTTGATATGTCAAATTGTTTTGTAACTGTACTGTCTCTGGTTTTAAAATGTGACTCTCGTCGGGAATATATTTCTTAAGTTGTGAGACATGGAAAACATCATGAAGGTTTGATAAATAAGTAGGAAGGACTATGTGATAAGCTACTAAACCGACTCTTTTAAGTATTTGGAAAGGTTCCATGTATTGCGGGTTAAGCCTTTTAGTCTTAAGGGCTCTACCTATTCCAGTAATCGAAGTTACTTCTAGTAAGACACGGTTTCCGTCACTAAACTCTAAGGGTCTACGTCTATTATCGGCATAGCACTTTTGACGACTCTGTGCTGTCTGGATCTTCCGACGAATCTCCTTTATCTTCTCAGTAGTTTCTTACACTAAGTCTAGACCTAAGACACTAGCTTCTCCATCGTCATTCCAACACAATGGTGTCCGACATCTTTTTCCATAGAGAGCTTCATATGGTGCCATCTCGATACTTTATTGGAAACTGTTGTTGTAGACGAACCCGACCAATGGCAAATATTTATCCCAACTACCTTGATTATCCATCACACAAGATCTTAGCATGTCTTCTAATGTCTGGATTGTCCGCTCTGATTGTCCGTCTATCTGAGGATGGTATGCTATACTCGTGTGCAATTCTATTTCCAACGCTTTTTAAAAAGCTCCCCAAAATCTAGTAGTAAACCTCGAAACTCGATCTGAGACAATTTACGAAGGTATCCCATGTAGTCGTACGATTCCTTGAATATATATTCATTCCAGCCTTTCTGAGGTATAGTCAACTCGAATCGAAAAGAAGCACGCCGACTTTGGCAGCCTGTCCACAATCACCCAAATGGCACTACGTCCTGTTGAGGTTCTTGGAAATCTCGTGATAAAATCCATAGTAATCTGCTCCCATTTCCATTGTGGTATTTCTAAGGGTTGCAGGGTTCCTGACGGCTTCTGGTGTTCCACCTTCACCTTCCAGCAGGTTAAACATCTTGAGACATAATCAGCTACTTTTCTCTTTAAGCCCGGCCACCAGAACATTTGTTTCAAGTCTCAATACATCTTTGTCACTCCAGGGTGCATAGAAAGTCTGCTTCGATGAGCTTCTGTAAGAATCTTTTGTTGCAATTCTCCAGAGTTAGGCACACAAATTCTGTTCTTGTACCTCCATAGGCCACTACGATCCTATCTCATAGCTGCTTCAGCTCTGCAAGCAATGGTGACATCCGGTACGGTGCTATGAAAATCGGTCCGGTTCCAGGTACTAGATCAATGCTGAATTTTATCTCTTACTGAGGAAGAAACTCAAGTATGTCATCCAAGAAAACATCAGGAAATTCTTTCACCATTTGGATTCGTTCTAAGCTTAATTCACTATCATTCGAGCTAGCCGCTAACAGAACGTACCCCTCACAATCACTCCCGCCTATGGTAACTCTTACAGAATTCGGATATAAGGTGTGGGACAAAAATGGTTTAGTACATAGACTATTAGATAGAATAACAGTAGTTCTTTTAAAATAATTAAAGAAAACATGATACTTAGATAACCAATCTAATCCTTAAATAACTTCTAAACCAGATGGAGATAAACAGATTAGATCGTGTATAAAAGTCCTGTTCCTAATAGCGAATGGTACTTGCAGGCACACTAAATTGGTCAAAGCATTTTGGGATGCAAGTGTATGGAAAATCAAGTAAAAATTCAATTTAAAGAAATATAATCCTAACTCGTGAGCAATAATTAGAGAAATAAAGAATGCGATGCACCTGAATCATACAGTACAGTTAGAAATCGATTCTTGACATAGCCTGACCTTGAATGAGGGTGTTCGATTGCATAACATTGTCAATAGTGATAGCAAACACTCGTCCTTGTTGTTGAGTGCTAACTGGATTTCGAGTAAATCCCTTTGGACAATCCTTGGCAATATGTCCAAGTTCTCTACAAGCATAGCAGTTAGGTGATCCAAACTGGCAAGACCTGTTATCATGCTCTTTTCCGCATTACTTACATGCAGTGTTTATGTAAGCCTGATGGGCTCGTTTACCATTACCTTGCCTTACTTTACCTCCATTCTTACCCATACGGCGATCAGTAATGTTACCAACTTGTAGGTTCTTACACTGTCGTATGCCACGTACTTTAAAATGCACACTTCTCCCAGCTGTCTGATGATTGCTAAGACGCCTTGGTGGAAATCTTTGGCGACTCACTTTAGCCACAGTCACTTTCTTAATACATTTTTCCACTAACTTGCTCTTGTTGACTAATTCGGCAAAATTACATATCTCTAGCGAAACTATTGAACTCATCAGATCAACACAAAGGCCTCCTTCAAACTTCAGGCACTTCCATTCTTCAAGGTCAGCAGGATCCCCTTGACAGATCTTAGAGAAACAACACAAATCATCGAAATTACGAGCATACTCAGCAACAGTCATATCCCCCTTGCCTCAGCTGCATAAGCTCCATCTCCTTAGCATCTCGTGCTGCTCTCGGAAAATATTTTTTATAAAATTCGTCCCTACCGATATCCTAAGAAATGTCATTTTCATTCTGTTGTAGCAGTCGCTGTATCTCCTGCCACCAGTACTCAGCTTCTCCCTCAAGCATATAAATAGCAAACTCCACGGGTTGTCCTTCCGGAACATGCTGCGCCCTCAGTGATCGTTCAATACCTCGAAACCAGTTATCATCGTCAGTCGCAACGAGTGTACCCTTGAACTTAGGCGGATTAACCTTCAGAAATGTCGCAAGGGTCATAGGTCTTTCAGGATGCCCTAAGTTGTTCTCATCGTTTCTATTATCTTCTCCGTATTCATTCTCGTTCCCATTTCTCACTCCGAGACGTTCAACAGCCCTAGCCGCTGTTACCGCAGCTTCACGCACTACTTCAACCACGTCGTTCATGGTAACCATAAACGTTTCCTGTTCCCTCTCGTAGTTAACATTAGGAATTCCTTCCCGTACGCCTTGTCTCTGTTAACCCATCGTGGTCCCGTTCACACCAAACAATCATTATTAAGGTGATCAGTCTTAACACTTCAAGTCAAGTGTGAACATTCCCAGAATGAAAACACAGAAACAATCATGCAACATATATCACTGGAATATCCTATACGCATGAGACACACAACAGAGTATGCAATGAAGCATAGTCAGTCCACTCCCCAGGCTCTACTGGGAACGAACTGCTCTGATACCAAATTGTAACGACCCAATTTTCAATATGTCTAGATCATACCGGAAACTGAGCGCTACCAATTTGTCTTCCTAATTATTATCTATTATTTATCATATGAGCCTGATTCGTTGTTAAAAACGTGGTTAATTTGCGAGGTATATTTTTTTTTGTTTGAAAACATTTGGGTTAATAAACGGAATCAGTCATAATCAATTCACAAGTAATAACAAATAAGTTAATTATAACCAACCACACATAAATACATCACGAGTAGCTAGAAACATTCATTTATCCAGCCTTTGTTAGAGTATAGACCGTTAGTTAGAACACCCCTAGATATAGCTAAATAATATCTATATACATATATATATACAACATCCCAGGTCCTGACCTGTTCAAGAAGTCCCTAAGCTGGTACCCAGGCTAGCCTAGACTCTATACTCGCCTAGTCCCTCTAAACTACTAAAGCGAGGGAAAGTACGTTCTAAGTCTTCAAAACCCAAGTCAGGTGGAACGTCACCAAAAGGTAGGATATCATCTGCTATTCCTCTGCACGATCAGACATTGCCATAGAACGTCTCTTTGGTACCACATCAAGTAGCCACACAACAGGAGTCTTGTACACGGGTTTTAGGTTAAAGTGCGCATACGAACGGGGTGCAGACGTTGGCTGGTCTCATGGTATATACGTTTAATCAAAGAACGATATTCACCCTAGACTCAGAAGACTATCTAGAGCAGGATTCTCTTCGCAGAACCATCATCAACGAACTACGGTAAGGTACTCTTACTTCCATCTGAAGGGGAAGGGAGAGAGAAGGGGTAAGAACTGGGGAGTTCTTAGTAGGGTCGGGGTTATTAGTTATATTCATTTATTTGGGGTCGATTAGCAGGCAAATAATAGAATATAGCGAAGCAGTAACCAAAAGGTAAAGATAGAAAGAGAAAGTAGAGGCAATAGAAAGCAGAACACAAACAAAAGAATACAAGAAAATAAAACATAGAAATAGCATACAAGCAGACAAACACAAAGAAATAGATCACACACAAAAAGGAATGCAACAGAGAATGATGCGCAGACAAGAATGATGCATGTCTAGTCCTAGTACAGGCCATGAGCTCATGTGTCGGTTAGCACCTGCATTCCCGACATTTATCCAGTCACGAGTTTCCGATTTCCCGGATACGATTTTCCGTTCAAATAAATGCGCATGTAATTATTAGTAGCTCTATTGAGACAGCCTCTGCGTTCTACTCGCAGGAAATATACTCTTGGGAACGGAAACTTGCTGTAGGTATCCTAGTTTCCCTACAGAAGCTCTTGTGAACGGAAAATTGCTGTAGGTATCCTAGTTTCCCTACAGAAGCTCTTGGGTTGCTTTAAGCAACAAATGACCTTTCAACAGGCCCTCTGCTTTTTATTATCTTTTATAATCATAAATAGGCAAGCGGGACAATACCTACGTCCTTGCCAACAATTTCATAAACTAAATACTTTTCCTCAACAGAATCAGTGTAATTGTCATCATAAGTTATCATTTTCATTATTCTTCTCCAGTTACATATTCTTATACAATATCTCTCTCTTTCTTTGTTCAACCATACTATACAAACTTTACATCTTTCACTTGTACAAAAGCTTGGCTCAAACCATTTCTCTTTATCATATTACTCTTTTCCCTTCGTATCTCTTTACTCTGTTCTGGTTACTATGTTCTCTGTGTTACTTTATTCTGCTCTGACTTCTCTGCTTAACGTATGTATTTAAAGCTTATGTAAATTTCGGTATGAATAGTTAGCTTGTCCCAAGTATAGGTTCATTAAGTCTATACTGAAACAGTTTAACTTTTCATATTATACCTAACCCTAGTCGCAACTCAAGGACTAACTATGTTGCCCTAGTTCGTTCACTAACGTCTGTCTGCTTTTCTGTCATTAAAACTTTACAGACTTTTTCTCCGATTTTTATCTTTTCTTCAACTTTTTATCTTTTCTTTATCTTTTCCTCACTAATATGTTCTTACCACTCCCTAAGTGTTTTATGAAGGTAATTATGAGATTCTGCACTTAAAGTTGTCTTTCTAAAGCTTTTATAGAAAACTTCCTTTTTCGCATTATTTTATTATTTTTATTAAAATATTATTTTAATTAAATATTATTATTATTATTATTATTATTATTTTATTAATATATTTTCGAAAATTAACTTTACTTTAACCTTTAACCTTTAAAATTCACTTTTTACCACCCGTAACTTTTAATATTTCTACTTTTACCACCCTAACTTTCAGAAATTACAAAATAACCCCTCAAACACCAAAATAATTACTTCCTTGCCCTTTTATGAATCAAAAAGGTGTTCTTCATTGTTCTTCACCACACTCAAAGTGTTCTTCGTGTTCTTCATAAATTCTTCAAATTCTTTCTCTGTTTTTACCCATTTTTCAGTCTTTTCAGCAACCGATTTTTACCAAAATTCAAAATAAATTAGCAGCCACTAAAACCCCATCTTTTCTACATGATTTCTTCACAAATTGAACCTCAATTTAAGCCTAGGGTTTCGTTTTTCCAGCTGCTCCAAGAACATGAACATAAAGCTTGCATTTCATCAAATTTCATCAAAATTTCACCAAATTTTCACCAAGAATCAATCATATATGCAACCAATTTTTAGCACAGCCAAATAATACAACATTCACACATCTCAAACACAAATAATCAAGATTAATTTCGTGACACCCTACCTGGTTTTGCTGCTCCTAATTCAGTTAGATTTTCAGGTGGTCCTTAAGCACTTTTTCCTCCTAAATCACATCAAGAACAACTTTAAATCCACAAACTCTCAACTGACCAAATCTCACTCAGCATGTTAGGAAGAGATATATCACCTTAGAGTTGCTGGAAATTCACGTTTCTTGGCCCTCAAGTCAAGTTAAGCATGATTCCTAAGGAAAAACATCAAGAAAACACATGTTTACATGGTTTTCCTTAAAAACCGAATTGAAGAGGGAGGGAGACAGCCATCTCACCTTATTTCCAGCCTTGATAAGTCACATGGTTATGTAGATGAAGAAGAGAGGATCATTTTGGTGAAATCGGAGTTTTGATTTGAGTTTTAGTTCAGAAGAATCAAGCTTTGAAGATTAAAGGGTCATGAAAGTTTCTCTCTTTTCTCTCTTCACATTTTCGGCCAAAGGGAGTAAATGACCAGCCTTGGAGTGTCTTGGGGCTGTAAGGAGAGTTGTGATTGGTTGGCTTGAAGGTGGATTAAAATAATATTAAAATATCCCAGGTGTATAACTACTAAAACTAGATGTATCGGAACACTTGTAAAAACATCTCTAAAAATTATTTTCTGAGTTACTAGCATAAATGACACTAGTAACATATTTATTATGATAATAGAACATGTATAATGAGGCCTTAGCATTGCTAAAGTCATCAGAGAGTGCTGGTGCTAAGCTGCACCAGTAAACGGTAAACCCGGTTAAACCGATTTTCTATTTTTAACAAAAATAGACCAGGTAACCTTATAATATCATTCAAGCATTTTATAATACTAATATAATGATAATATTATACTATTATCTCTCTCCTCTCATGAATCGAGTCCGGTTCGTCAAACAGAGACTACTTACGAAAAACCGGATCAAAATTCCTAACCGATACGGTTCAAAACTATGTTCTTCGTAACTGCATTATCGAGCTTGCCTCATAAAAAGTTCTAGCTTAAGGATGACATAATGATAATGAGGATTGAGATGCTTGATGATATAACAGAGGTGTTCCCTTTACTGATCTTCCGGAGAAATTCGTACTTTCAGAAAAGATCTCATGTACTCGAAAATCAGGGTTGTTACATTCTACCCTCCTAGAAGAAAATTTTGCCCTCAAAATTTCAGTTACCTTGGAATAGATGCGAGTAATTAGCTTTCATCTTATCTTCCAGTTCCCAAGTGTGTTCTTCTTCTCCTCTATGTCCCCAAGCTACTTTGACTAAGCGAACAGTCTTGCCTCTCAGCTGCTTATCACCTCTTTCTACGATCTGAACTGGTGATGCTTGATATGTCAAATCGTTTCGTAACTGTACTGTCTCTGGTTTTAAAATGTGACTCTCGTCGGGAATATATTTCTTAAGTTGTGAGACATGGAAAACATCATGAAGGTTTGATAAATAAGTAGGAAGGACTATGTGATAAGCTACTAAACCGACTCTTTTAAGTATTTGGAAAGGTTCCATGTATTGCGGGTTAAGCCTTTTAGTCTTAAGGGCTCTACCTATTCCAGTAATCGAAGTTACTTCTAGTAAGACACGGTTTCCGTCACTAAACTCTAAGGGTCTACGTCTATTATCGGCATAGCACTTTTGACGACTCTGTGCTGTCTGGATCTTCCGACGAATCTCCTTTATCTTCTCAGTAGTTTCTTACACTAAGTCTAGACCTAAGACACTAGCTTCTCCATCGTCATTCCAACACAATGGTGTCCGACATCTTTTTCCATAGAGAGCTTCATATGGTGCCATCTCGATACTTTATTGGAAACTGTTGTTGTAGACGAACCCGACCAATGGCAAATATTTATCCCAACTACCTTGATTATCCATCACACAAGATCTTAGCATGTCTTCTAATGTCTGGATTGTCCGCTCTGATTGTCCGTCTATCTGAGGATGGTATGCTATACTCGTGTGCAATTCTATTTCCAACGCTTTTTAAAAAGCTCCCCAAAATCTAGTAGTAAACCTCGAAACTCGATCTGAGACAATTTACGAAGGTATCCCATGTAGTCGTACGATTCCTTGATATATATTCATTCCAGCCTTTCTGAGGTATAGTCAACTCGAATCGAAAAGAAGCACGCCGACTTTGGCAGCCTGTCCACAATCACCCAAATGGCACTACGTCCTGTTGAGGTTCTTGGAAATCTCGTGATAAAATCCATAGTAATCTGCTCCCATTTCCATTGTGGTATTTCTAAGGGTTGCAGGGTTCCTGACGGCTTCTGGTGTTCCACCTTCACCTTCCAGCAGGTTAAACATCTTGAGACATAATCAGCTACTTTTCTCTTTAAGCCCGGCCACCAGAACATTTGTTTCAAGTCTCAATACATCTTTGTCACTCCAGGGTGCATAGAAAGTCTGCTTCGATGAGCTTCTGTAAGAATCTTTTGTTGCAATTCTCCAGAGTTAGGCACACAAATTCTGTTCTTGTACCTCCATAGGCCACTACGATCCTATCTCATAGCTGCTTCAGCTCTGCAAGCAATGGTGACATCCGGTACGGTGCTATGAAAATCGGTCCGGTTCCAGGTACTAGATCAATGCTGAATTTTATCTCTTACTGAGGAAGAAACTCAAGTATGTCATCCAAGAAAACATCAGGAAATTCTTTCACCATTTGGATTCGTTCTAAGCTTAATTCACTATCATTCGAGCTAGCCGCTAACAGAACGTACCCCTCACAATCACTCCCGCCTATGGTAACTCTTACAGAATTCGGATATAAGGTGTGGGACAAAAATGGTTTAGTACATAGACTATTAGATAGAATAACAGTAGTTCTTTTAAAATAATTAAAGAAAACATGATACTTAGATAACCAATCTAATCCTTAAATAACTTCTAAACCAGATGGAGATAAACAGATTAGATCGTGTATAAAAGTCCTGTTCCTAATAGCGAATGGTACTTGCAGGCACACTAAACTGGTCAAAGCATTTTGGGATGCAAGTGTATGGAAAATCAAGTAAAAATTCAATTTAAAGAAATATAATCCTAACTCGTGAGCAATAATTAGAGAAATAAAGAATGCGATGCACCTGAATCATACAGTACAGTTAGAAATCGATTCTTGACATAGCCTGACCTTGAATGAGGGTGTTCGATTGCATAACATTGTCAATAGTGATAGCAAACACTCGTCCTTGTTGTTGAGTGCTAACTGGATTTCGAGTAAATCCCTTTGGACAATCCTTGGCAATATGTCCAAGTTCTCTACAAGCATAGCAGTTAGGTGATCCAAACTGGCAAGACCTGTTATCATGCTCTTTTCCGCATTACTTACATGCAGTGTTTATGTAAGCCTGATGGGCTCGTTTACCATTACCTTGCCTTACTTTACCTCCATTCTTACCCATACGGCGATCAGTAATGTTACCAACTTGTAGGTTCTTACACTGTCGTATGCCACGTACTTTAAAATGCACACTTCTCCCAGCTGTCTGATGATTGCTAAGACGCCTTGGTGGAAATCTTTGGCGACTCACTTTAGCCACAGTCACTTTCTTAATACATTTTTCCACTAACTTGCTCTTGTTGACTAATTCGGCAAAATTACATATCTCTAGCGAAACTATTGAACTCATCAGATCAACACAAAGGCCTCCTTCAAACTTCAGGCACTTCCATTCTTCAAGGTCAGCAGGATCCCCTTGACAGATCTTAGAGAAACAACACAAATCATCGAAATTACGAGCATACTCAGCAACAGTCATATCCCCCTTGCCTCAGCTGCATAAGCTCCATCTCCTTAGCATCTCGTGCTGCTCTCGGAAAATATTTTTTATAAAATTCGTCCCTACCGATATCCTAAGGAATGTCATTTTCATTCTGTTGTAGCAGTCGCTGTATCTCCTGCCACCAGTACTCAGCTTCTCCCTCAAGCATATAAATAGCAAACTCCACGGGTTGTCCTTCCGGAACATGCTGCGCCCTCAGTGATCGTTCAATACCTCGAAACCAGTTATCATCGTCAATCGCAACGAGTGTACCCTTGAACTTAGGCGGATTAACCTTTAGAAATGTCGCAAGGGTCATAGGTCTTTCAGGATGCCCTAAGTTGTTCTCATCGTTTCTATTATCTTCTCCGTATTCATTCTCGTTCCCATTTCTCACTCCGAGACGTTCAACAGCCCTAGCCGCTGTTACCGCAGCTTCACGCACTACTTCAACCACGTCGTTCATGGTAACCATAAACGTTTCCTGTTCCCTCTCGTAGTTAACATTAGGAATTCCTTCCCGTACGCCTTGTCTCTGTTAACCCATCGTGGCACCGTTCACACCAAACAATCATTATTAAGGTGATCAGTCTTAACACTTCAAGTCAAGTGTGAACATTCCCAGAATGAAAACACAGAAACAATCATGCAACATATATCACTGGGATATCCTATACGCATGAGACACACAACAGAGTATGCAATGAAGCATAGTCAGTCCACTCCCCAGGCTCTACTGGGAACGAACTGCTCTGATACCAAATTGTAACGACCCAATTTTCAATATGTCTAGATCATACCGGAAACTGAGCGCTACCAATTTGTCTTCCTAATTATTATCTATTATTTATCATATGAGCCTGATTCGTTGTTAAAAACGTGGTTAATTTGCGAGGTATATTTTTTTTTGTTTGAAAACATTTGGGTTAATAAACGGAATCAGTCATAATCAATTCACAAGTAATAACAAATAAGTTAATTATAACCAACCACACATAAATACATCACGAGTAGCTAGAAACATTCATTTATCCAGCCTTTGTTAGAGTATAGACCGTTAGTTAGAACACCCCTAGATATAGCTAAATAATATCTATATACATATATATATACAACATCCCAGGTCCTGACCTGTTCAAGAAGTCCCTAAGCTGGTACCCAGGCTAGCCTAGACTCTATACTCGCCTAGTCTCTCTAAACTACTAAATCGAGAGAAAGTACGTTCTAAGTCTTCAAAACCCAAGTCAGGTGGAACGTCACCAAAAGGTAGGATATCATCTGCTATTCCTCTGCACGATCAGACATTGCCATAGAACGTCTCTTTGGTACCACATCAAGTAGCCACACAACAGGAGTCTTGTACACGGGTTTTAGGTTAAAGTGCGCATACGAACGGGGTGCAGACGTTGGCTGGTCTCATGGTATATACGTTTAATCAAAGAACGATATTCACCCTAGACTTAGAAAACTATCTAGAGCAGGATTCTCTTCGCAGAACCATCATCAACGAACTACGGTAAGGTACTCTTACTTCCATCTGAAGGGGAAGGGAGAGAGAAGGGGTAAGAACTGGGGAGTTCTTAGTAGGGTCGGGGTTATTAGTTATATTCATTTATTTGGGGTCGATTAGCAGGCAAATAATAGAATATAGCGAAGCAGTAACCAAAAGGTAAAGATAGAAAGAGAAAGTAGAGGCAATAGAAAGCAGAACACAAACAAAAGAATACAAGAAAATAAAACATAAAAATAGCATACAAGCAGACAAACACAAAGAAATAGATCACACACAGAAAGGAATGCAACAGAGAATGATGCGCAGACAAGAATGATGCATGTCTAGTCCTAGTACAGGCCATGAGCTCATGTGTCGGTTAGCACCTGCATTCCCGACATTTATCCAGTCACGAGTTTCCGATTTCCCGGATACGATTTTCCGTTCAAATAAATGCGCATGTAATTATTAGCAGCTCTATTGAGACAGCCTCTGCGTTCTACTCGCAGGAAATATACTCTTGGGAACGGAAACTTGCTGTAGGTATCCTAGTTTCCCTACAGAAGCTCTTGTGAACGGAAAATTGCTGTAGGTATCCTAGTTTCCCTACAGAAGCTCTTGGGTTGCTTTAAGCAACAAATGACCTTTCAACAGGCCCTCTGCTTTTTATTATCTTTTATAATCATAAATACGCAAGCGGGACAATACCCACGTCCTTGCCAACAATTTCATAAACTGAATACTTTTCCTCAACAGAATCAGTGTAATTGTCATCATAAGTTATCATTTTCATTATTCTTCTCCAGTTACATATTCTTATACAATATCTCTCTCTTTCTTTGTTCAACCATACTATACAAACTTTACATCTTTCACTTGTACAAAAGCTTGGCTCAAACCATTTCTCTTTATCATATTACTCTTTTCCCTTCGTATCTCTTTACTCTGTTCTGGTTACTATGTTCTCTGTGTTACTTTATTCTGCTCTGACTTCTCTGCTTAACGTATGTATTTAAAGCTTATGTAAATTTCGGTATGAATAGTTAGCTTGTCCCAAGTATAGGTTCATTAAGTCTATACTGAAACAGTTTAACTTTTCATATTATACCTAACCCTAGTCGCAACTCAAGGACTAACTATGTTGCCCTAGTTCGTTCACTAACGTCTGTCTGCTTTTCTGTCATTAAAACTTTACAGACTTTTTCTCCGATTTTTATCTTTTCTTCAACTTTTTATCTTTTCTTTATCTTTTCCTCACTAATATGTTCTTACCACTCCCTAAGTGTTTTATGAAGGTAATTATGAGATTCTGCACTTAAAGTTGTCTTTCTAAAGCTTTTATAGAAAACTTCCTTTTTCGCATTATTTTATTATTTTTATTAAAATATTATTTTTAATTAAATATTATTATTTATTATTTTATTATTATTATTTTATTAATATATTTTCGAAAATTAACTTTACTTTAACCTTTAACCTTTAAAATTCACTTTTTACCACCCGTAACTTTTAATATTTCTACTTTTACCACCCTAACTTTCAGAAATTACAAAATAACCCCTCAAACACCAAAATAATTACTTCCTTGCCCTTTTATGAATCAAAAAGGTGTTCTTCATTGTTCTTCACCACACTCAAAGTGTTCTTCGTGTTCTTCATAAATTCTTCAAATTCTTTCTCTGTTTTTACCCATTTTTCAGTTTTTTCAGCAACCGATTTTTACCAAAATTCAAAATAAATTAGCAGCCACTAAAACCCCATCTTTTCTACATGATTTCTTCACAAATTGAACCTCAATTTAAGCCTAGGGTTTCGTTTTTCCAGCTGCTCCAAGAACATGAACATAAAGCTTGCATTTCATCAAATTTCAGCAAAATTTCACCAAATTTTCACCAAGAATCAATCATATATGCAACCAATTTTTAGCACAGCCAAATAATACAACATTCACACATCTCAAACACAAATAATCAAGATTAATTTCGTGACACCCTACCTGGTTTTGCTGCTCCTAATTCAGTTAGATTTTCAGGTGGTCCTTAAGCACTTTTTCCTCCTAAATCACATCAAGAACAACTTTAAATCCACAAACTCTCAACTGACCAAATCTCACTCAGCATGTTAGGAAGAGATATATCACCTTAGAGTTGCTGGAAATTCACGTTTCTTGGCCCTCAAGTCAAGTTAAGCATGATTCCTAAGGAAAAACATCAAGAAAACACATGTTTACATGGTTTTCCTTAAAAACCGAATTGAAGAGGGAGGGAGTCAGCCATCTCACCTTATTTCCAGCCTTGATAAGTCACATGGTTATGTAGATGAAGAAGAGAGGATCATTTTGGTGAAATCGGAGTTTTGATTTGAGTTTTAGTTCAGAAGAATCAAGCTTTGAAGATTAAAGGGTCATGAAAGTTTCTCTCTTTTCTCTCTTCACATTTTCGGCCAAAGGGAGTAAATGACCAGCCTTGGAGTGTCTTGGGGGTGTAAGGAGAGTTGTGATTGGTTGGCTTGAAGGTGGATTAAAATAATATTAAAATATCCCAGGTGTATAACTACTAAAACTAGATGTATCGGAACACTTATAAAAACATCTCTAAAAATTATTTTCTGAGTTACTAGCATAAATGACACTAGTAACATATTTATTATGATAATAGAACATGTATAATGAGGCCTTAGCATTGCTAAAGTGATCAGAGAGTGCTGGTGCTAAGCTGCACCAGTAAACCGTAAACCCGGTTAAACCGATTTTCTATTTTTAACAAAAATAGACCAGGTAACCTTATAATATCATTCAAGCATTTTATAATACTAATATAATGATAATATTATACTATTATCTCTCTCCTCTCATGAATCGAGTCCGGTTCATCAAACAGAGACTACTTACGAAAAACCGGATCAAAATTCCTAACCGATACGGTTCAAAACTATGTTCTTCGTAACTGCATTATCGAGCTTGCCTCATAAAAAGTTCTAGCTTAAGGATGACATAATGATAATGAGGATTGAGATGCTTGATGATATAACAGAGGTGTTCCCTTTACTGATCTTCCGGAGAAATTCGTACTTTCAGAAAAGATCTCATGTACTCGAAAATCAGGGTTGTTACACATTGCGCAAGAGGCCAGGGACGCGCACGCGTACCGTGCGCGCACGCGTCGATGACGGCACATGACCTCACTAATGCAACACGTGCCTGGCGATTTGATAGGGTTTCTGAACCCATTTTTGGCGCCAAATTGCTAAGGGAAAGGAATAAAAGAATGAAGGATTAAGGGGAAGGCATCACTTTTTGACCAAGATGAATTAGGGAAGCATAGTTTTAGTGAGAGGAGTAGTTAGAAGTAGTTTCTAGAGAGAGAAGCTCTTACTTCTCTCTAGAATTAGGATTAGGTTTAGTTCTTAGATCTAGGTTTTAATCTTTGTTTTCTCCTACTTTTACACATCATTTTCCTTGTAGTTACATTCATTCTTCTTCCATTCTTTTGTTATAATCTCTCTTATGTTGTTCTTGTATTTGTTATAGATCTAATATTGTTCCTTTTACTCTCTTTCAATTCAATAAAGGTAATTCATAATAAATGTGTTTCTTTTGATTGTTGTTGTTAATTCCTTTCAATAATTGTTGTTAGATTTTGCTTTTGTTGTTGATTTACTATGTTTTCCTTTTATACCTTCCAAGTGTTTGATGAAATGCTTGGTTGGATTTCAGTGTAGGTTTTGTTCCTCTTGGCCTAGGTAGAGTAATTAGTGACTCTTGAGTTATCTAATTCCTTTGTTGATTGATAATTAGAAGTTGCTAATTGATTTGAATGCCTCTAAAGCTAGTCATTCCTTTAGGAGTTGATTAGGACTTGAGAATCAAATTGATTCATCCACTTGACTTTCCTCCACGGTTAGAGGTTAACTAAGTGGGAGCAATAAACGATTCTCATCACAATTGAGAAAGGTAACTAGGATAGGATTTCTAGTTTTCACATCTTACCAAGAGCTTTGTTAGTTGTTAGTTTATTTTCATTACCATTTACTTTTCATGCTTCTTATCCAAAACCCCAAAATAACTCACAACCAATAACAAGACACTTTATTGTAAGTCCTAGGGAGAACGACCTGAGGTTTAAATACTTCGGTTTATAAATTTTAGGGGTTTGTACTAGTGACAAACAACTTTTTGTATGAAAGGATTATTGTTTGGTTTAGAAACTATACTTTACAACGAGATTTCATTAGTGAAATTCTAAACCGTCAAAAATCCAATCATCAAAATGGCACCGTTGCCAGGGAATGAAGAAAGAAAGCATGAAAAGTTGGAGAACTCATGAAGAAATGAAAGAACCGGAAAGCTGTCAAGCCGACCTCTTCGCACTTAAATGACCATAACTTGAGCTACAGAGGTCCAAATGATGTGGTTCTAGTTGGGCTAGAAAGCTAACATCCGGGGCTTCGAAACGATATAAGATTTTCCATAGTTGCTATACGTATGGTGGCGCGCACGCGCACTATACGCGTACGCATCGTTGTGCCACCTGGTTCACTTAATGCAATCCGTGGGCCAGCGAATTCTCAAGCCTTGTGAGCCCAATCCAACTCATTTCTGATGCTATTTAAGCCAAGGATTGAAGGGGAATCAACATACTTTACATGTTAGTTACCATTAGTCATAGTTTAGTTTTAGAAGTAGTTTCTAGAGAGAGAAGCTCTCACTTCTCTCTAGAATTAGGATTAGGATTAGGTTTAGTTCTTAGATCGAGGTTTTAATCTTTGCTTTCTTCTACTTCTACCTTTCAATTCTTTGTTGTTACAATCATTCTTCTTCCATTCTTTTATTGTAATTTCCTTTATGTTGTTCTTATACTTTGTTGTAGATCTACTATTGTTCCTTCCATTTCCTTTCAATTCAATAAGAGGTAATTCATAATAATTGTTCTTCTTTGCTTTTCTATTGTTGATCTCTTGCTTTTGTAGTTAGATCTCTCTTTAATTCTTGTAATTTATGTTGATTACTTTTATTGCCTTTTATGTGTTTGTTGAAATGCCTCTTCTAGATATAGTATAGATTTTGTTCCTCTTGGCCTAGGTAGAGTAATTAGTGACACTTGAGTTATCTAATTCCTTTGTTGATTGGTAATTGGAGAGATTGCTAATTGGTTTGGAGTGCACTAAAGCTAGTCTTTCCTTGGGAGTTGGCTAGGACTTGTGGCTCAAGTCAATTCATCCACTTGACTTTCCTTTATTTAGTAAGGGTTAACTAAGTGGTAGCAATGAACAATTCTCATCATAATTGAGAAGGATAACTAGGATAGGACTTCTAATTTTCATACCTTGCCAAGAGCCTTTTATAGTTGTTAGTTTATTTTCATTGCCATTTACTTTCATACTTCATATCAAAACCCCAAAACAACTCACAACCAATAACAAGACACTTTATTGTAATTCCTAGGGAGAACGACCCGAGGTTTAAATACTTCGGTTTATAGATTTTAGGGGTTTGTACTTGTGACAAACAAATTTTTGCATGAGAGGATTATTGTTGGTTTAGAGACTATACTTCAACGAGATTTCATTTGTGAAATTCTAAACCGTCAAAAATCCAATCATCAAAATGGCGCCGTTGCCGGGGACTTGCAATGGTGTTGTGTTATTGGTTATTGTACATATGTGAATATTGTGAATAGGTTTGTCTTTTGTTTGTTTCTTAATTTTTGTTAGTTTTATTTTGTTCTTTCACTATGAATTCTCACTTTGGCTATGAGTTTGGTTCCAACTATGTTGTAGGAAATGAGAACTTCAATGAGGATGTGTATCAAGGAGGGGACAATCAAAGGTGGGAGGAGCCATATGCATATGATCAATCTTCATGGCAACAACCTCCAACCATGCACAATGAAGAAGAGCCATTCTATGATGCATATCAATCCAACGGCTATGGTGAATCACCTTGTGACACTCAACAATCACCATCATATGCCTATGAATCTCATCCTCAACATGAACCTCAACCATTCTCACAAGCCTTTCCATACCAAGCACCTTCCTATGACCCATACCCATCATACAACCAACCATCCATACCATATTTTTATGACCATTATGAGTAAGAACCCTTAGAACCACCACAACCCTATCAAGATTACTCCCAAGAACCACCTCAATACACACAATCTCCACAACCTTACCAAGAAGAACCACCTTCCTAACCTTCCTACCCACCACAAGCCCCAATAGATGATTCTCTCACTTTGTTACTTCAAGGACAAGAGGCCATGAAGCGGGATACACTTGAGTTTGTGACCAACTTGACCAAGCTAGTGTCTACCTTAGCCTACCAATGCTTGAACACTCAAGGTGCTTCCGGGACCACATGTGAAAAGTCAAAAGAAGAGCAAAGCATGAAGGAGAAATTGGAAAATCTGGTGGAGAAGGAGGAGTCGAATTTTGTGTTGGAACAATTGGAGAAGCCTATGATCATTGAAGAAAAGGAAGAGGTAGTTGAAGATTTAGGAGATGTTGAAAGTCCATGGGAATGTAGCATCATGGAGAACTCTTCCAAGAAGCTTGATATTGATGTTGAGGAGGGTGCGCAACCTCCAAGGCATACCATCATTGGAGATTTGGAAGAGGCTTATCAAGAGATGGATTCAATCATGGATGAATTTCTCTCTACAATGGAATCCTCTCCCATTGGACATGGAGTTGAAATTATAGAAGAGTGTGCACAACCTCCCATACCCTTGGTGAACAATGAAGAAGAGAGCGAATCAAAAGAGAGCTACCAAGAGGAAAAAGTCGGCATGGTGTATATTGAAATTGAAGAATATGAAGAGGTTGATCAAGAGATGGATTCATTCGTCAATGAATTCCTATCCAAAATTGAATCACCTTCCATTGGGCAAGATGAAGTTCTTAAAGACAACACCAAGCCAAGTGAAAAAGGGGAAAAGGTTGAAATTGAAGAAGCTTGTGAAGAGGTGGAAACAACTAAAGAAGAGCACAAGGATGTGGACCTTGCATTGTCTAAGTGTGGGGAAGCCTCCCTTCCCAAGTTACCATCCAACACAACATTTAAGTGGGTAAAATCTCTATCTCTAAGCTTTAATTTCTCACTTGAATATGGTTTGATTGAAAATGATGGTCAACTTAGAACTCTTTGTGGAATTACAAGTAAAAAGGAGTTGTGTAGTGGTTAGAAAGTAGGTGTTAAGCTTATCAAGGTCAAGGCCCCAAGGTATAGGGATGATGTTGGGACAAGAATCACTTTGTATGGGTCTAGAAGGAAGCATTGGTGGAGTAAAGAGAATTCTGTGTGTCCACCACATTTATGTCAACCGCCCATCCGACAAAATCATGAAACTAAACCAACGGACGGATGTGAAGATAAGATATAGGATCCCGGTTCGCTATGTGAAGACCAACTATGGGGACTCGTATCTTGGGGGGAACTTTGCCCAAGCTTAATAAAAATGGTTGGAAATTCTGTCAACCAATTGAGAAGCATGGATCCTTGGAGATTCAAGGATGAGTACAAAAATAAACCACCATGACAACAAGCATCTCAAAATGTCCAACTTAAGGACTTAAACTAAATGTGCTAGGTGGGAGACACCCCACCATGGTAAACTCTTTCCACTCTCTTTTAAATTTACTTAATAAGTGATTTGAGTTACCATTGTAGGTAGATGTTTCATACAAATTTGTTTGTACAACTTAATTGTTAGCTTAGTCACATGCATGTTGTGTTTAGTAGTAGATGAATAATATCAAAATTGCATTTTTGTGAATTGTATGATGGTTGAGTGAATAAGAGTTGTGAACACTATGGGGAACACCCAGCATAATTTTTCTGAAAAAAAAAGAGGGGGGTGGACGCGTGCGCACAAAGTACGCGCACGCGTCCCTGTGCGGATGCAACATCGCCCACATACCCGAGAGTTGGGCCTCTCTTGGGCAAACATTATGCCCTGAGCCCAACCTAACCCACGCGGACGCGCACTACCTGCGTGCGCGCCGACTATTAGAACATGGAAGTTCGCGCGGACGTGCATCGGCCGCGTCCGTGCCGATTTTCTGCTGCAAATTGTTGAGCCAATCCCCAGAGAGTTGGGCCAGCTCTGAGCCATTCTTAAGCCCCTGGCCCAACTCAACTCGCGCGAACGCGCACTCGCCGCGTGCGCGCCCGTATGCCAAAAATTGAACACGACGCGAGCGCACGCACCGCGCGCACGCACCCTATCCCAAATTGGCAACGTACGCGGACGCGCACTTGCCGCGCGCGCGTCCTTACGTGCTGCCACCAATCTAGGCTTCTAACCTGAGAGTTGGGCGTGCCTCAAGCCCACTCTAAGCTTTAGGCCCAATCTCATGTACGCGTGCGCGCATTGTACGCACACGCGCCCTTACCTAATCTGCCATACCACGCTAGAGCGCACTGCACGCTCGCGCATGATTCTCCATTTTCCTCAATGCCCGCGGATGCGTACATGCCGTGTGCGCGCCGGTCTGGTAGCGCGACTTCCAGGCCATTCTCCAGAGAGTTAGGCCTGAGTTGGGCCAATTCTAAGCCTCTAGCCCAACTCCATGCACGCGTGCGCGCACTGTACGCGCACGCGTCCTTTCCTGGTTTGACTCATCCACGCTTAAGCGCGTTGTACGCGCATGCGTAGTTCCCATGTTTCCTCCATGGACGCGGACGCACAAGGTGCGCACGCGCACCAATTCAAAAAGTGGGATAACCCTAATGCGCGACGCACACTGCGCAGTCGCGCACTTCTTCCCCCCAACCTCCATTTCCGTTTCCTCTCTTCTTCTCCGCCCGAACCGCCGTCACCGCAGCAGCGCCGGCCACCACTGGACGACCATACCTTCCTTTTCTCTCACCACCATTTAATCCCTATCTCTCTCCCTCTCACCCATCTAGTTCACAGCAACCGCCTCTGCTCCGCCGCGGTTCCACCATCACCGCCGGCGACTCTCTTCCTCCACCCACTCGCCATTCTCTCTTTCATCCACTCTCTTTCTCCGTCTCTCCGCCTCTCTCCCTCACAGCTGTCCGCAGCCCCCACCGCCACCACTCTTCCACCACAACCGCCGCAGTTCACGGCGGCGCAGCTCCTGGTCCTATTGCTCCCCCATTTTCCCTTCCATTATTAGTTCCCCTGCTCCCAGGTTCTTGCGCCAACTCTGCTTGTTTTAATTTTCCGTTTCTATTACTTACTGTTAGTTGCTCGTAGTTAGTTAGAATTAGAACTTTGTATGTTAGGTTAGATAGAAATAATTGCGGTTAGGTAGCTAGGGCTGGATAGAGGATTCAAGGCCTGATAATTGCTCCGTATGTGCATATTCGCTGCTGGCTTCCTTAGGTACTGTATGTTGGTTTTGGGTTGTTATTTCATGAGATATGTGTTGCTAAATAATATCTGTTTGCTGCTGTGCGTAATTGATGTTGATTTCTGTGCTAATTTTGCTAATTTGCTATCCGGAAACGTCCAATTTTAAGCCGGAATGCTGCCCGATTTTCAAGGAAATTAGTTTCATTTTGGTCTTTATTTCAGTTTTGGGCAAATTTCCATTTCCTTTTGACTTCCCGGATTTGCACAATCTTTGTGAACATGAACCACAACTTCTCTTTTAATTGCGCATACATATCATCATATCACTAATCCACTTTTCTAACTCACTAATTTCTTTAACCATCAAACTTCCACTCACCTTTAATCATCTTTAGTCATCTAACTTTCAAAAATATGATGATATTATTGCCTTTTGAAGATGAGTTGTTGACTTTAATGAAGCTTGCATTTTTGGTTCACCTATTCACTTTTGCATATTCCTTGTAACATCATGATCGTTTTTTTTTTTTTTTGCCAATTGTATCCTGAACATTCCTCCTTTGTTACATGCTAAGTGTTTTCTCGCTTATATTCAATCATATTTTTCAGGATGTCAGATAAGGGCAAAGCCATAGCCACTGCCTCCAAGAAAAGAAAACTCTCTACACCCTCCATTCCTTCCATCTACAAGCATTATGCTAAGAATCCATTGAATGATGAAGAAAAATAAAATCAGCAATTGCCTTCTACCAATCCAGACAAATTCCCCAATCTCTACTATGAGCTTCGATTTTCTAGATTTCGAACAACAAAGCTGAATACTGAGAAGAAGTTGCTCCTACCTAATGATGTGAGACGTTCTGTTACCGGTCGAATCCTTGAGTTGGGTATCGACTCTGTTGACCGGGATTTGGGGGATATCAATATATCGTGGGTGAAGGAATTCTACTACAACTTCTTCCGTCCGACATTGGATTCGGTTCAGGTGCGGGGTAGAGAGATTATGATCACTGAGACTGCCATTGGGGAGGCATTATATTTCCGACACATTCCGGATGACCTGTGTGCCCATCAGCAGGCAGAGATAGCCATCCATACCATGACCTTTGACTATGAGGCGCTTAGGCGCGTGATTGGGATACCGGATGCTGCATGGGTTATGGATGCGGGCAACACCAAGCCTAAGGGGATGCTATTTGCTCACTGGACCAGAGAGGCCAGGACTTGGCAGATGATCTTCGCCCACTACATCCTGCCTACCACCCACTTCTCTGAGATCCCCATGGAGATGCTCCTGCTGATTGGATGTGTCATGGAGGGGAAGGATGTCTCTTTCCCTAGACTTATCAGACAGTGCATGTGGCGGGCGCATATTCGTGGCCTACTTCCGTTTCCTACATTGGTCACGAGTATGGCGGCCCTAGCCGAGGTCCCATGGCTGGACGATGATGTGCGACCACCACCCCCAGATGCTGATGACAGGGAGGTCACTATTCCTTGGGGCACTTGGGTGACTGAGAGACCGCCAGCTAGACGCCGTTCTAGGGCTAGAGCAGTAGTGGGGACACCTTCACCATCAGCTCCTACAGCAGCCCCATCCTCCTCTACAGCCGCAGCTCCTTCATCATCTACAGATCCACCAGCAGCACCTGAGCCGACCTATCTCCTGGTCCAGCGTCTTTTCCGGTTCTTAGGGCGAGAGAGACTCCATGTCAGACGCCGTTTAGATCGGATGGACCAGGCGCTTATTTCTTTGGGTGCCGAGCTACCTCCACTTCCCAACTCTCTGGCCTCCGATGAGCAGGATCATCAGGAGGAGGATGCGGAGGCACTAGTTCAGCAGGATGCCCCTGACACTACAGAGCCACCACGGACTCATGAGAAGCCGGTCCCACAGCCACAGCCAGAGCCAGAGCCTATCGTTGTACCTCCCACTGATCCTCCAGTTTAGCATCGAGGACGATGCTTGATCTTAAGTGTAGGGAGGGCACCGGTAGCATTATTTGGGGACCGGTGAACTTTTCGGACACTTTCTTAGTTACCTTATTTTGGCATATCCTTTGTATATATTGTGATGCATCTTTAGTTTACTTTGGATACTTTTATTGCTTATTTTGGATTTTTAGATATTTTGATGCTTTTGGATATTTTGGATATTTTTAGATTTCATACTTTTAGCTGGATTTCCTTCTCTCTATACATTTTTGCATATCTTTCTTTTTAGTTTGTGGTTGTGATTAGAAATCATACTTTGAATTGCAAATACTTAGTCACTCTTTTTGCATAAGAAATTGGTTTTAAAGGGAAGGGTGAACTAAGAAAATTTTTGGATTTTTCAATCACAACAATGCTTAGTCAAACATTGAAATTTTCCAAGAAGTTTAAATATAGGGCATTGACCCAATTGATTGAAAGAAAATTGTTGGTGAAACTTGCTTGAATTTCATACCTTGTGAAGCATGTATTGAACTAAGAATACAAGCTTGTGAGACTTGAGCCTATTGATGTGGTTACATTTTATAGCCACTTATTTTCCATTCTTGTGTAAAATTGCTCTCTTTCTATGATTGTAACCCTTGATTTGCTTGATTCTATATGTCCATTTATTTCTTGTATTCATGCATTTGTATGATTGAGGCCCTTATTTTATTAGCCACTTACCCAAATAGCCAACCTTTTATTCTCCATTGTTAGCCAATTTTGAGCCTATGCTTAACCAATTTATTCCCATTTTAGCACATTACAAGCCTAAGGCGGAAAACCAATGAAAAGTCCTTGTTTGGATCTTTGATTAACTTAGGCTAGAGAGAGTGTTTATTATTCAAAGTTGGTGAGGCTCGGAACATTGGATGGGATAAAAAGGGTAGTACACTTTCATGTTTAGGAATTGGGTACATACTCATGTATTGATTAAATGTATAGACTTTATGAATTGATGTTCTTGTATATAGTTTGAAAGAAAAAAAAGAAAAATGAAAAGAAAAAAAAAGAGAAAAAGAAAAAGAATATATATATATAGAAAAAGAAAAAAAAAGGGAAAGCAATAAAGGGGACAAAATGCCCCAAAGTGAAGCTCAATAAGAATCAATGCATAAGTGTTGTGAAATGAAAAGAAAATGCATGAGTATGTGAAAAAGTGAAGAATGGGTAGTTAGATTAGTACTTAATTGTATAGGTCATTATATAGGTTAGGTGGGAAAGTCTATGCTAATCAAAGATTCAAATCCTAGCCACTTAACCATAATTGATCCTACCTTGACCCTAACCCCATTACAACCTAAATGAAAGACCTCATGATGAATGTATGCATGCATTGAATAAGTGTTGATTGTTAGAAGAAAATCAAATTTTGGAAAGCATGATTAGAAGAGAATTGAGTGAATTAACCCTAAAACACTTGAGTGAATAGAGCGGATACACATCCGGTGAGGGTTCAAAAGTTCAATCACATGTGTTCACCCATATTATCTATATTCTTGCAAGTTTGACTCTTTTTGATAATTCAATACAATTGTGGTTTGGACTTAATCCTTATTGCCTAGCTCTTGTGCTTATGCATGTCTCTTGGGAATTGATTTGTTTGAACTAAGCATTTCCATTTGCTTAGATAATTGCATTTAGATAGGATTCATATAGTTTAGTTGCATTCAATAAATGTCATCACCCTTAGTTCCTTCCTAATTTAGCATGAGGACATGCTAAGGTTTAAGTGTGGGGAGTTTGACAAACCCCAATTTGAGGGTTTATCTTGTATTGAATTTAGGGCGTTTTGATAACCTTTTCTCGCATTTAACCTATGAATTTGCATGGTTTTGTAATCTCTCCCGTATTTGTGCCTAAGTGTAAAAACATGCTCTTTAAGCCTTATTTTGATGAATTCTAGTTCTTCTTTGATTCCATAAGATGCCTTGATATGTTTGCTAGTAATCTCAGGTTGAAATAGGCTAGGCATGGATCAAAGAAAGCAAGGAAGAAAGTATGCAAGTGGAGAAAAGCACAAAAGCCAAAGAATTAATCCAGGCCATGCACGCGCACGCGCACAAGGCGCTCGCGCGCACATTGCGAAAGAGGCCAGGGACGTGCACGCGTACCGTGCGCGCACGCGTCGATGACGGCACATGACCTCACTAATGCAACACGTGCCTGGCGATTTGATAGGGTTTCTGAACCCATTTTTGGCGCCAAATTGCTAATGGAAAGGAATAAAAGGATGAAGGATTAAGGGGAAGGCATCACTTTTTGACCAAGATGAATTAGGGAAGCATAGTTTTAGTGAGAGGAGTAGTTAGAAGTAGTTTCTAGAGAGAGAAGCTCTCACTTCTCTCTAGAATTAGGATTAGGTTTAGTTCTTAGATCTAGGTTTTAATCTTTGTTTTCTCCTACTTCTACACATCATTTTCCTTGTAGTTACATTCATTCTTCTTCCATTCTTTTGTTATAATCTCTCTTATGTTGTTCTTGTATTTGTTATAGATCTAATATTGTTCCTTTTACTCTCTTTCAATTCAATAAAGGTAATTCATAATAAATGTGTTTCTTTTGATTGTTGTCGTTAATTCCTTTCAATAATTGTTGTTAGATTTTGCTTTTGTTGTTGATTTACTATGTTTTCCTTTTATGCCTTCCAAGTGTTTGATGAAATGCTTGGTTGGATTTCAGTGTAGGTTTTGTTCCTCTTGGCCTAGGTAGAGTAATTAGTGACTCTTGAGTTATCTAATTCCTTTGTTGATTGATAATTAGAAGTTGCTAATTGATTTGAATGCTTCTAAAGCTAGTCATTCCTTTAGGAGTTGATTAGAACTTGAGAAATCAAATTGATTCATCCACTTGACTTTCCTCCATGGTTAGAGGTTAACTAAGTAGGAGCAATGAACGATTCTCATCACAATTGAGAAAGGTAACTAGGATAGGATTTCTAGTTCTTACATCTTACCAAGAGCTTTGTTAGTTGTTAGTTTATTTTCATTACCATTTACTTTTCATGCTTCTTATCCAAAACCCCAAAATAACTCACAACCAATAACAAGACACTTTATTGTAAGTCCTAGGGAGAACGACCCGAGGTTTAAATACTTCGGTTTATAAATTTTAGGGGTTTGTACTAGTGACAAACAACTTTTTGTATGAAGGGATTATTGTTTGGTTTAGAAACTATACTTTACAACGAGATTTCATTAGTGAAATTCTAAACCGTCAAAAATCCAATCATCACATACCTTGCACCATAGGAAACATAACAATTGAGAAGTCATTCTGTGACCTCGGTGCAAGCATAAACTTGATGCCTTTGTCTCTAATGAGGAAACTTAAAATTTCTGAGCTGATGTCCACACGAATAGTTCTCCAAATGGCTGACAAATCCACTAAGCAAGCACTGGGAGTTGTGGAGAATGTGTTGGTAAAAGTAGGAAAATTCTTTCTCCCTGCTGACTTTGTTATCTCAGATATAGAAGAGGACCCTGACACTCCCATCATCCTGGGAAGGCCTTTCCTAGCTATGGGCAGAGCATTGATAGATGTGGAAAAAGGGGAATTGTTGCTGAGAGTGCATGATGAGCATCTAGCATTCCATGTTTTTAAAATCTTGCATGAACCCATTCAAGAAGAAGATTTTATGAAGGATAAGGCCAGAGATCAAAGTTTGAAAGCGGCAGTCAATGAGTTAACTCCAAGACTCCTAAATCCATGCTTGAAAGCAGTAGAAATGGTGCAACAAACCAAAGAAGTCAAGGAGGAACTAGATCCAAAACCCCCAGATGAGAAATTCAGCATCCCAGATAAAGAACCACCAAGGCAGGGAGTATCTCTTGAGAAAGAAAAGAAGAAGAGGCCAAGAGGGTGGAGAAATAAGAAAATCCCTACTGAAGGCTTTTCACCAGGGGATAAAGTGGTGTTAAACACCCAACCAATGAAGGTGTCTCCACAATTATCTGAATACTACACTATGAACCGGGTCCTTTCACTTGAACACCTAGAGATCATCAAAGAGGAGACTGGAAGGAAGTTCACAATAAGAGGTGAAAAGCTGAGGCACTATGATTTTTAGCCTCCATGATCAAAGAATGGAGGATGTCAAGCTAATGACAATAAAGAAGCGCTTGTTGGGAGGCAACCCAACCTGAGGTAGTTTTCTTTTCATAGCTTTTTCAATAAAAATGTTGAATAATTGGTATGCATTGCAAGGAGCTAAGTTTGGTGTTGCACACCAAAACAATTCTAGTGAGAATGAAGGATTCTAAGTTTGGTGTTCCACCAAAATCTCATTTAAAAGAACATTCTCACTTCCTGCACAAGGCTAGCTCCAAGCAATCAGACGAATTATTCAACTATTTAACTACTTTTTAGCTTTAATTCCATAACTTTAGCAAGGACACAATGTTTCATATATGGTTAACTTGTTGCATCAGAAAGAGTGGCAAGGAACTAAGTTTGGTGTTCACACACCAAAGTAAGTTCAAAAAGCCATAATCATTTTTAGACTAACCAATTGCACAAAGGCTTCTGAAGCAAGCAACCTTTGAGAATTATGCAGGACATTAGTCAACCATTGAAGATACTGTGCATCTTAACTCAAAGAAAACACAACAGAAGGAAGAATAAAAGGGCTGCAACTTCAAAGGTTGTATCTAAACTTAATCCTTGCTGCTGTAAATTGTTTTGAATCTGGGAACCCTTATATATCTTGCTAAAGTGTTTATCTAATTGCAAGTGGAATTGTTTGTTAAGTATGCTGATCTGCATAATGCTTGTCATCCATCACTTAGCTTTGAATTTTGTTTTGTTTCCCATATGCTTGAATAAAAGAGAAAGGTTTGAATTAGAAAGTAAATATCCAAGTTGCATAAGTTAGAATGGAAGTTAATGGTGGTATATGTGTTTGATTAAATGCATAACTCATGAAATAATTGCTGCATAATGTCATTTTCATTGAAGTGTGAGCTAGTTTGCTGTCATAAAGGTTCCTATCAGTAAAGAAAAAAATCCCTTGAGAACAAAAATAAAACAGAAAGAAAAGGAAGAAGAAAAAGCCAATATGGCAAGAAAAACAAAGAATAAAGGCTGGACACCAATAGCTTGGACCCTAGGACACATGCCTGTGGTGTTCTTGTACTAGGATATGCTTGGATAAGTAAATTCTAAGGGGTATTTCAAAACCTGGCCACTTAGATCAACTGATGTGGGATGGCCAATTGAAAGTCCACAATAAAGAGCAACCTAGATACAGAACATTTAGTTATCCAAAGAGATGCTGGGCATCAATGATCCTAGGAGGAAATAGTGAGCCATGTGTCTGTGGTGGAGAGATGTTGAGTAAGAATAAAGCCAAAGGCTACTACAACATTTGACACCAAGCCTTTAAAGAATAATAAGCTTGTTAAGCAAAATGAGAAAAGAAAAGTTAGCAAGGGAGCAAGTAAAAAAATAGACATTATAACAGCAAGCTTAGTAAGCCTTTGAGGAAAAGTGTATATTATGTAACAGCAACAATAACTGAGTTATCATTGTCTGCATAAAAACTCCATGAATCAAGTTCTACTATATGCCTAATAAGGATATGTTTGCTCTTCTTGTTCATTTCATTTTCTCTTAGTTTTGATGCTTGCTTGGGGACAAGCAAGAATTAAGTTTGGTGTTGTGATGACAGGTCATCATATACCCATTTTTCAAGCTAATTTCACTTGTTTTACTAGTTTTTATGCACTTTCTTGCATCCTAAGTAAGTAATTTGGAATGAAAATGCATAACTTCTTTAAATCAAACAACCACCATTAAATTGATGCTAAATCATGAGGTTTAAGCTAAATTTAATTGATTTTTAATTGATTTATAAACCTTGTGAAATTGGAGATACTTTGATAGGTTGTTTTGGTTTCTTGTAGGTGAAGAAAGGAAGAAAAAAAGAGGAAGCGTGGCTTAAGAAAGCGTGGCCCAAGGAAAAAAAGAATGTGGCGCATGGAAGGGAGGAAGCTACACTGCCCTCCAGGAGAGCACACTGCCCTCCAAGAGAGCAGCATAATGAACCAAGCTTCCAAATAAATTTTGTCCTGCCCTCCTCAAGAGCAATATCGGGCTCCATGCAAGAAAAAAATCAAAGGAAATTGTCTCCAAGTGCCACCCATGGGTTTTGAACCCAAGTACAAGAAGGAAAGAAGTGGCGCTACTCACAAAGGAAAATAAGCCAAAAATTGGCCAAAATGCTCCCAGTAAGTCTCGAACACGGAGGCTTCACTAAGAAAGCAAGGAAGCTGCACCACTTGAGCGCTACCCTGATGATGTCCAAGACTTGGCATGCGAAATATTTCAAACACACCATGACGCACACTGCCCTGCTCTCCGCAAGGGCAGGGCAGCATCCTGATGTCCCACACTCAGCACGCACACAATTTCCCTGCTCTGCCCTCCACAAGGGCAGGGCAGCCTCCTGGAAGCTAATTTTTCATGGGCTGAAAATTGGATTAAAAATCCAATTTAATTTATTTCTTCACCAAATCAAAAGTCCATCCAAATTCCAAAATCCAAGAATAGAAAGTGTATAAATAGGAGATAGTTTGATGTAATTAGGACCCTTCTTTTGATTTTTGAATTCTCACTATTTGAAATTTCATTTTCTCTGAGAGCTTGGAACGGAGATTTTAGAGAATTGGGAAGGAGAATTAATCTCTCTTCTTCCTTGTTCTTGCTTGAGCATTTTTACTTTTCTTGTTTGAATCTTGGATGTGAAGAATTGAGGAATTTCTGTCTCAATCTCCATTTAAGATCTCTTTGATTTCTCTACTGCATAATTGAGTTGAATCCCAATTCCTTTACTGCTTCCTCTTTAATTTCTTGTTAATTGCTTTGTGAGTTTGGATCTGGGAAGGCAATTGAGATCTAGACTTTGCTATCTAGTCTCTGGAGTCCTGAGATCCCATTTTCCTTTTGGTTCTTCTGTGAACCCCTACTGCAATTTAATTTCCCTTTCTGTTTGAGATCTAACAGAATTCAAATCATCTTTTGCTTTGATAATTGTTGCAATTTAATTTTCCTTGCTTGAGTTCTGAAATCCCAGTCCTCAAATCCCCTTTTCCATTTAAGCAATTTATATTTCTTGCACTTTAATTTACTGCAATTTACATTTCTTGCACTTTAAGTTTCAGTCATTTAATTTCTTGTCCTTTAAGATTCAGCTCTTTTACTTTCAGTTCTCTTTAATTTCTGCAATTCACCCCCCTCCCTTTACATTTTCTGCTATTCACTTACTGTTGGATACAAAATCACTCAACCAATACTTGATTCGCTTGACTAAATCAACCACCGAACTAAAATTGCTCAATCCTTCAATCTCTGTGGGATCGACCTCACTCCCGTGAGTTTTATTACTTGATGCGACCCGGTACCCTTGCCGGTGAGTTTTGTGTTGGATCGTTTTTCACACATCAGTACGAAGGTGTGGGGATTTGTGCTTCCAATTGTTTGGCACCGTTGTCATGGATTGTTGAGTTTGGACAAATTGAAGGATTGTCTTACTCTCTAGATCAGGTATTTTATTTAATTTTATTTGAGTCTTTTAGTTTTTGTTTTCTTCTTCCTTATTTTTCGAAAACTCTAAAACCTTTTTCAAGAAATATTTGTGTTTTCTGTGTTTAATCTTTGAGTCATATCTATTTTCTCGTTTTCTTTTCCAAAGTGTTTTAAAACTTTTTCAAAAACTTTTTTAAAAGTTTATTTTCAAGCATACTTAGCTTTCTGTTTGAGTCTCTTTGTTTGTGTTCTTGTTGAGTCTTTTATTTTTATTTTATACTTCTCTATTTTTTCGAAAAAATCAAAAAGCTTTTCAAAAATATTTTTCTTTTCTCTGCTCCTTGGGCGCTGGATGCCTGGAAAAGCGGCAGGAGGCTGGCGTTGAACGCCAGTTTTGGGCCTTATAATCTGAAGCAAAGTATAAACTATTATACATTACTGGAAAGCTCTGAAAGTCAGCTTTCCATAGCCGTTTATAACGCTCCATTTGGACTTTTGTAGCTCTAGAAAAGCTCTTCCGAGTGCAAGGATGTCAGATCCGGACAGCATCTGTAGTGCTTTCTTTGTCTCTAAATCAGACTTTTGCCCCAACTCCTCAATTTCAGCCAAAAAATTCCTGAAATTGCACAAAAATAAACAAACTCAAAGTAGAATCCAAAAATGTGAATTTAACACTAAAACCTATAAAAATGTAATAAAAACTAAATAAAACATACTAAAAACTATATGAAATGATGCCCAAAAGTGTATAAAATATCCGCTCATCACAACACCAAACCTAAAATGCTGCTTGTCCCCAAGCAACTAAAAACACAGTAGGATAAAAAGAAGATTAAGATACAATAAATCTCAGAGTTTCTAATGAAGCTCAGTTTCAATTAGATGAGCGGGACTTAGTAGCTTTTTGCTTCTGAATAGTTTTCGCATCTCACTATCCATTGAAACTTAGAGATGTTGGCATCCTTAGAAACTTTAAATCTAGATGATATTATTGACTCTCCTAGTTAAGTTCTTTTTTATTCTTGAACACAGCTTTTTAGAGTCTTGGCTGTGACCCTAAGCACTTTATTTTCCAGTATTACCACCGAATACATAAATGCCACAAACACTTTAACTGGGTGAACCCTTTTGGATTGTGATTCAGCTTTGCTAGAATCCCCAGATAGAGATGTCCAGAGTTCTTAAGCACACCCTTTTCGCTTTGGATCATGTTTTTAACTGCTTAGTCTCAAGCTTTACACTTGACACCTTCACGCCAGAAGCACATGGTTAGGAACAGCTTGGTTGAGCTGCTTAGGCCAGGATTTTATTCCTTTGGGCCCTCTTATCCACTGATGCTCAAAGCCTTTGATCCTTTTACCCTTGCCTTTTGGTTTTAAGGGCTATTGGCTTTTTCTATTTGCTTTTTTTCGCATGCTTTCTTCTTTTTTTCTCCTTTTGCAACATGCTTTTCTTTTTCTTTTGCTGCTTTTTCTTGCTTCAAGAATCAATTTTTGGATTTTTTAGATTACCAATAATACTTCACTTTCATCATCATTCTTTCAGGAGCCAACATTCATAAATTTCAACTTCAAATATGAACTATTTATTTATACATTCAGAAAATAAAAGCAATGCCACCACATCAAGATAATTGAACTATTCTTATTATAAAATTGAAATTCATGTATCTCTCAATTCTTTTCAAATAAAATTTTCTTTTTAAGCAAGGTGAGAGATATATGGAATATTTTACAACTTTAAGACATCAATGCAAATGAACATGCAATAAGAACAAGAGAACAGACAGAAAAACGTAACAGAAAATAGAAAAATACAACAGGAAAGGAGATAAAGAGAACGAACCCACCTTTAATGGTGGCGGCTAGTGCTGCTCCTTGAGGATCCAATATGTTGCTTGATCTCTCCAATGTCACTCCTTTGTCTCTGTTATTCGTCCCTCAAAGCCCTTTGTTCTTCTCTTATGGCTCTTTGATCTTCTCTTATTTCATTGAGGGTGCTGGAATGCTCTTGATGCTCTACCCTCAATTGCTCCATGTTAGTACTTAGTTCTCTAAGAAAAGTCTGCCATTGATCCCAATAGCTTTGAGGAGGAAAATATATCCCTTGAGGCATCTCAGGGATCTCATGCTGAGGCGGCTGCACAGGCTCTTGTGCATGCTCTCTAGTTTGCTCTATCCTCTTCTTAGTGATGGGCTTGTCCTCCCCAATAGAGATATCTTCCTCTATGTCAATTCTATCTAAATTATATAGATGGCAGATGAGGTGTGGGAATGCCAGCTTTGCACTGGTGGAAGGCTTCTTAGCTATCTTGTACAATTCTTGAGGAATCACCTCATGTACTTTCACCTCACTTCCAATCATGATGCAATGGATCATAACAGCTCTTTCAATAGTCACTTCTGACCGATTGCTAGTAGGGATGATAAAACGTTGGATGAATTCCAACCATCCTCTAGCTATGGGCTTTAGGTCAAGCCTTCTTAGTTGAATGGGCTTGCCTTGGAAATCTTTTTTCTACTGTGCTCCTTCCACATAGATATCTGAGAACACTTGATCCAATCTTTGATCAAAGTTAACTCTGCTAGTGTAAAGATGAGGATCTCCTTGCATCAAAGGCAAGTTGAACGCCAATCTCACACTTTTCAGGCTGAAATCTAAGATTCTCCCTCGGACCATGGTGCTCCAATTCCTCAGATTTGGGTTCACACTAGTGTCATGGTTTTTAGTAACCCATGCATTAACATAGAACTCTTGCACCATTAAAATTCCAACATCTTGAATGGGATTGGTTAGGACTTCCCAACCTCTTCTCCAAATCTCTCTTCGGATTTCCAGATACTCATTCTTCTTGAGCTTGAAAGGGATCTTAGGAATCACTTTCTTCTTAGCCACTGCTTCATAGAAGTGGTCTTGATGGACTTTGGTGATGAATCTCTCTATTTCCCAAGATTCAGAGGTGGCGGCTACTGCCTTTCCTTTCCTCTTTCTAGAGGATTCTCCAACCTTGGGTGCCATAAATGGTAATGAAAAAAAAAGCTAGGCTTTTTCAACACCAAACTTAAAACTTTGCTCGTCCTCGAGCAAAAATAAAGTCAAGAGAAGAATAGAGTAGAAGAAGAAGAAAATAGAAGAAGATAGAGGGAGAGAGAGGGCTCGGCCGTGGATGGCTTATGAGTGTATGAGAGGTGTGTGTATGAAGGGTTATGAAGAGGGGTATTTATAGGAGGTGGGTAGGGTTGGGTTCGGTCATGGGTGGGGAATTTGGGAGGAAAATTTGATTTTAAAGTAGGTAGGGATTGGTGGGAGTTATGATGGATTTGGGAAAGTGATATGGATGTGATTGGACTAGGGTTTATAGGGAAGTGTGTATGGGGAAGTGTGAAAGTAAGTGGGGTAGGTGAAGATGCTGTGGGACCCACTAGTCTTAAGAGACTAGGGAATTCAGATTCTCTGCCCTCTGCACTAGCATTTGAACGCCCAGGAGCTGCTCTCTGGCTGGCATTCAATGCCAGCAATGCTACCCATTTGGAGCGTTGGATGCCCAGCCAGAGCTCTCTGGCTGGCGTTTAACTTCAGTAACACTCCATCCAAAGTGTTCTATTTTCTTTGCATTGACATTTCTGTCTCTATTCTGATTGCTTCACATGATCATGAACCTAAATGATAAATTAAAGAAAAACAAAATAAAAGAAAATAAAAATAAAAATAATTAATCAAAGTTGGGTTGTCTCCCAACAAGTGCTTCTTTAACATCACTAGCTTGACCGTTAGCTCCTTACGGAAGTGAGTATAGGCTCAGATTTTCGCCCTTTACAGTGAACTTTCTTCCTGTCTTCATATGAATGAGCTCCACATGCTCTAGAGACAGGATATGACTCACTGTATATGGTATGACTACTTTCTTAGTGAAGACAACTCTCATGCTAGGTGAGAGGCCTTCAGTGGGGACTTTCTTGTCCCTCTAGCCTTTAGTTACTTTCTTCTTGGTACCTTTGTGCTTAGAGCTTGTTGATGGCTGCCCAACACCAAACATAGAATTGATGTTTGGGGGCTCTGCAAAGCTCTGCACAAAAAGAGAAGGTTAGAACACTAGGTGTTGCACCATTATTTCTTTCTTATTAGAGGGAGAATTGGGATTGGACATCTTGAACAAGGTGTTGTCCTTTCCTAGTTGGAAAACCATTTCTCCCTTTGCCACATTAATCATGGCTTTTGCAGTAGTTAGGAAAGGTCTTCCTAGGATAATAGAATCATCCTCGTCCTCTCCTATGTCGAAGACTATGAAGTTTTCAGGGACGTAGTGGTCTTCAACCTTTACCAATATATCCTCTACTAAGCCATATGGCTTTTTCATTGTCTTGTCTACCATCTCTAGTGAGATGTTTGCAGCTTGTACCTCAAAGATTCCCAGCTTCTCCAGCACAGAGAGTGGCATGAGGTTGATGCTTGACCCTAGGTCACACAGAGCCTTCTCAAAGATCATGGTGCCTATTGGTGCAAGGAATCAGGAAGCATCTAGAACCTGAAAGCTTCTGAAGTAGCTTCTGCTAAACCAAAGCATGAAGTTCTTTGGAAAGTAATGGAGGTTCTTCCTCCAATAGCTTTGTACCAAATAGTTTGGCATTCAGCTTCATAAGAACTCCTAGGTACCGAGCAACTTGCTCTTCCCTAGTGTCCTCATCCTCATCAGAGGATGAGTATTCATCAGAACTCATGCACTACAGAAGTGCATTTAAAGGAACCTCTATGGTCTTTATGTGAGCCTTGGTTTCTTTTAGTTCTTGGATAGAGGTTTCTTGAGTGGGAATTGAGCACTCAGAAGGTGTGCTTTTACTAGCGTTCAATGCTAGCTCAGATAACTCTTTGGGCATTAAACGCCCATGCTGTGCACCCTTACTGCGTTAAATGCCAGCTCCTCTATCTATTTGGGCGTTGAATGCCCAGCAAGGCTATCCTGGCTGGCGTTCAACACCATCTTCTCTGTCTGATTAGGCATTGAATGCCCAGTGAGGGGTTCTTCACTGGCGTTCAGTGCCAGAGTACCTACTTGTTTGGGTGTTGAACGCTTAGTTAGGGGTTTCTCACTGGCGTTCAGTGCCAGAGTTCCTGTATGTTTGGGCGTTAAATGCCCAGCCAGTGCTTCCTGGTTGGCATTTAATGCCAACTCTACTGCTAGGATGGGCGTTGAACACCTAGTGAGGGGTTCTCACTGGCGTTCAGTGCCAGGCTTGCTGCCAGATTGGGCATTGAACGCCCAGTGAAATCTTCTTCACTAGCGTTTAATGCCTTCCCAATTTCTTTAGATTCAGCCTCAGCCTAAGAGGTGATGGCCTTGCACTCTTCTCTTGGGTTCACCTCAGTGATGCTTAGAAGAGTGTCAGGAGGAGTCTTAGGAATCCTATTGCTCAGTTGACCAACTTGTACCTCCATATTTCTAATGGAGGACCTTGTTTCATTCATGAAACTATGAGTGGTCTTAGAGAGGCTAGAAACCAGAGTAACTAAGTCAAAGAGGCTCTGCTTAGAAGTTTCCATATTCCCTTGAAAAGATGGGAATGGTGGTCTGTTGTTAAACTTATTCTGGTTCCTTCCATCTTGATTTTTATTGAAACCTTGCTGAGGTTTCTATTGATCCTTCCATGAGAGGTTAATATGATTCCTCTATGAAGGATTGTAGGTGTTTCCATAGGGTTCTCTTATGTAATTCACCTCCTCCATGGTGGGTTAGTCAGGATCATAAGCATCTACATCAGGAGATACTTCTTGGGTACTGCCAGTTGCAGTTTGCATTCCAGTTAAATGTTGAGAGATCATATTGACCTGTTGGGTCAAGATCTTGTTCTGAGCCAATATTGCATTCAGAGTATCAACTTCAAGAACTTATTTCTTCTGAGGTACCCCATGGTTTACAGGATTCCTCTCATAAGTGTACATGAATTGGTTGTTTGCAACCATCTCAATGAGTTCTCTTGCTTATGCATGCATTTTCTCAAGTGGAGTAATTCACTTGCAGAGCTGTCCAATGAGATTTTGGACATCTCAAGCAAACCATCATAGAACACGCTTATGATAGACCATTCTGAAAGTATGTCAGGAGGGCACCTCCTTATCAATTGCTTGTATCTTTTCCAAACTTCATAGAGGGATTCACCTTCTCTTTGTCTGAAGGTTTGAACTTCTACTCTAATTTTGCTCATCCTTTGAGGGGAAAGAATTTAGCCAAAAAATTATTAACTTGCTTTTTCCAAGAGTCTAAGCTCTCTTTTGGTTGGGAATCCAACCATATCTTAGCTCTGTCTCTTACAGCAAAGGGAAAGAGCATAAGCTTGTAGACTTCAGGATTTACTCCATTAGTCTTTACAGTATCACAGATCTGCAAGAATTCGGCTAAGAATTGATGTGGATCTTCAATTGGAAGTCTATGGAACTTGCAATTTTGTTGTAGAAGAGAGACTAACTGAGGCTTAAGCTCAAAGTTGTTAGCTCCAATGGGAGGTATAGAGATGCTTCTGCCATAAAAGTCAGAGGTAGGCATGGTGAAGTCACCAAGAACCTTTCTTGCCTCTTCTTGAGGTTCGGCCATGTCTTCTATTCCTTGTTCAAATTTTTCTGAAAGGTTTCTTCCGGAGTGTTGTGCTTTAGCTTGTTGTAAACTCCTCCTTAAAGTCCTCTCAGATTCAGGATTAAGATTAAGGAGAGGCTCTTTATTCCTATTCCTGGTCATAAACAAGAAAAGAAGAAAAGAAAGAAAGGAAGCTTCTATGTCTGATTTGAGTATAGAAAGTTCCAGTGAGATGTGAAGAAAAAGGAGGAAGATAGAAAAGTGAAGATGGAAGATGAGAGAAGAGAAGAGTTCGAATAAATAGAAGTAAATAAGAGAAGAATTAGAAATAGAAAAGATGAATAAGAATTAAAATATTTTTGTTTTTATTTTATTTAATAATGCAATTCGAAAATTAAGGTTAATAATTTAAAAAGAATTGAAAATTAGTTAGTGAATTTTCGAAAAAGAAGAGAGAGAAGAAGAAAGAATTTTCAAAAATTAGAAGAGAGAAGAGTTAGTTAGGAAGTTTTGAAAAAGAAGAAAGAAAAATAAGTAATTAATAAAGAAAGATTTGAAAATAAGATAAGATATAAGATAAGAAAAGATTTGAATTTAAAATTTGAAATTAGAAAATATAAGAAAAGATAAGATAGGAAATTAAAAAGATTTGGAAAAGATTTTATTTTAAAATTGAGATTAGAAAAGATAAGATAAGAAACAAAAAAGATTTGAAAAGGATTTAAAAGAAAAATAAGATTTGAAATTTGATTTTGAAAAAGATTTGATTTTAAAAGTTGAATTTTGAATTTTGAATTTTAAGATTTGAGATTGAATTTTTGAAATTTGAATTTTAAATAAGAAAAGATAAGATTTTGAAAAATATAAGATTTTTTATTTTGAAAAGATTTGATTTTGAAATTTAAAACTAAGATAAGATAAGATAAAAAATTTTGAAATTAAAATCTGAATTTTTAATTAAGATTTTCGAAAATTAAGTTAAAATAATAATAGAAAATATACTTTTTTTCTTTTTATTTTTGAATTTAATTAAGAAAGAGAAAAACAAGTAAAAGACACAAAACTTAAAATTTTTAGATCTAGCACCCCAAGTTTTCGAAAATTTGAAGGAAAAACACAAATGGACACCAAACTTAAAAATTTTAAGATCAAAACAAAAAGAAAAAACAAGAACACTTCAAAGATTAAGAAGAACACCAAGAACAAAACTCAATAAATTTAAAGAATACAAGAACATGCAAAGAACACCAAACTTAAAAAATTTTTAAAACTAAACACAAAATTTTCGAAAATTATGAAAGAAAAACACAAGAAGACACCAAACTTAAAGATTGACTCAAGACTCAAACAAAGAAACTATTTTTTAACATTTTTAAAAATAAGGACTCAAAGAAATCGAAAAACTCAACAAGAACAAAAATAAAAGATTCAAACCAAGAAGAAAGATTAAACAAAGAAAAGAAAAATTCTTGAAAAAGGTTTTTTGATTTTTTTTTTAAAATAGAGAAGAAAATAAAATAATAGACTTGAACAAAATTAAATAAAATACCTAATCTAGGGAACAAGATAATCTGTCAATTGTCCAAACTCGAACAATTCCCGGTAACGGTGCCAAAAACTTGGTGTACGAATCCCCACACTCCGTACAGTTGTACTAGCAAGTGCACTGTGTCGTCCAAGTAATACCTGAGTGAGTTAAGGTCGATCCCACAAGAATTGTGGTTTGAAGCAAGTTATGGTTATCTTGCAGGTCTTAGTCAGGTGAAATCAGAAGATTGTGGATTTGTGAGATCTAAACTAGGTTGACATGAAAGGAATAAAATAAAATACTTTGTAAATTAAATGGAATCAGTAATAGGAATATGGTTAAGGATTGGAGTTGCTTTGTCTTTCTAAATTAACTCTGGTATTACTGTCTCTTTGCTTGTGAATGACTTCTTCTATGGCAGGTGGGCAAACATGTGCTTCAACATTGGTTAGAAATCTGGGGTTGTAAGTCATGAGCAAGAAAGTAAACTAGGAATCTTAGCAAACAAGTAATCTAAAGTGCAAAGAACTAATTCAAATAAGTAAGCAAGATGTGAGCAATTTCAAACTAAGAAGACAACATTCAATTTAATTCTACTCTCAACTAAACAATAACTACAACTAAGGCAAGACAATTAAGAATTTTGGTTTTCAAATATGAATGATAAAAGCAACTCTTGGCTAGGCATGGGAATTGGGGTCACCATCCTTGTCTAATAACCATATCTTGACAATTATGAGGAACCAAACTCATTACGTCTACTTCTATACTTGAAGTAAGTTAAATGGTTTGGTCAACATCAACCCATAAGGTCTAACCTCACTACTAATTAACCTAGTAGTAGGCTAGTGTCAATGGCTATCAAATTGACCACTAAGGGTTCCCAAATCATCAAATCTATTAGACCCAATGACTCAAGTTTATCCAATTCCCTTGGCCTAAGCCAAGAGTAAAAAGAACTACTCCATAATCAAGGTAAATGATGAGCAGATAATTTATACGCTTTTTGGCATTGTTTTTAGGTAGTTTCTAGTAGGATCTAGCTACTTTTAGGGATGTTTTCATTAGTTTTTATGCAAAATTCACATTTCTGGACTTTACTATGAGTTTGTGTGTTTTTCTATGATTTTAGGTATTTTCTGGCTGAAATTGAGGGACCTGAGCAAAAATCTGATTCAGGCTGAAAAAGGACTGCTAATGCTGTTGGATTCTGACCTCTCTGCACTCGAAATGGATTTTCTAGATATACTGAACTCCAAATGGCGCGCTTTCAACTGCTTTGGAAAGTAGACATCCAGGGCTTTACAGCAATATATAATGGTCCATACTTTGTTTGAGCTTAGATGACGCAAACTGGCGTTCAACGCCAGTTCCATGCTGCATTCTGGAGTAAAACGCCAGAAACACATCACAAACCATAGTTAAACACCAAAAACACGTTACAACTTGGCGTTTAACTCCAAAAGAAGCCTCTGCACGTGTAAAGCTCAAGCTCAACCCAAGCACACACCAAAATGGGCCCCGGAAGTGGATTTCTGCATTTAGACTTATTTCTGTAAACCCTAGTAACTAGTCTAGTATAAATAGGACATTTTACTATTGTATTAGACATATTGGTATCTATCTTTGGACATTTAGTTCTTTGACTTTGGGGGCTGGCCATTCGGCCATGCCTGAACCTTGATCACTTATGTATTTTCAACGGTGGAGTTTCTACACACCATAGATTAAGGTGTGGAGCTCTGCTGTACCTCAAGTATTAATGCAAGTACTACTATTTTCTATTCAATTCAGCTTATTCTTGTTCTAAGATATTCACTGCACTTCAACATGATGAATGTGATGATCCGTGACACTCATCATCATTCTCACCTATGAACGCGTGACTGACAACCACTTCCGTTCTACCTTAGAACGAGCGTGTATCTCTTGGATTCCTTAATCAGAATCTTCATGGTATAAGCTAGAATTATTGGCGGCCATTCTTGAGAATCTGGAAAGTCTAAACCTTGTCTGTGGTATTCTGAGTAGGATTCAGGGATTGAATGACTGTAACGAGCTTCAAACTCGCGATTGTTGGGCATAGTGACAGACGCAAAAGAATCAATGGATTCTATTCCAACATGATCGAGAACCGACAGATGATTAGCCGTGCTGTGACAAGAGCATTTGGACCATTTTCACTGAGAGGATGGGAAGTAGCCATTGACAACGGTGATTCCCTACATACAGCTTTCCATGGAAAGGAGTAAGAAGAATTGGATGAAAGTAGTAGGAAAGCAGCGATTCAAAAGGAACACAACATCTCCATACACTTATCTGAAATTCCCACCAATGAATTACAAAAGTATTTCTATCTTTATTTCATGCTTTATCTATCTTTATTTTCAAAAACCATCATAACCATTTGAATCCGCCTAACTGAGATTTACAAGATGACCATAGCTTGCTTCATACCAACAATCTCTGTGGGATCGACCCTTACTCACATAAGGTATTACTTGGACGACCCAGTGCACTTGCTGGTTAGTTGTACGAAGTTGTGACAAAGTGTGATTCACGTTTGAGAGCTCCAAGTCCATTGGCGCCATTGTTGAGGAAGTTCATGAAGTCATCTCTCTAGAACTCTACAAATTAGCCGAAAAGCCCTCCACCTTGGCAAGGCTAGCCTTTCCTCATCTCATTTGCCATCTATGCTACTCAGCTAGAGTTGTCATAGGAGGAGACATCCTCATTGAAGAGGACAAGCCCATCACTAAGAAGATAATGGAGCAAACAAGAGAGGGCATCCATGGATCTCAAGAGATGCCTCAAGAGATGCATTTTTCTCCAAACAACTATTGGAAACAATTCAATACTTCTCTAGAAGAATTGAGTCATGACATGAACCAATTAAGGGTGGAACACCAAGAGCACTCCATCATTCTCAATGACATTAGAGAAGATCAAAGAGCTATGAGGGAAGAGCAACAAAGGCAAGAAAGAGACATAGAGGAGCTCAAGAACACCATTGGTCCTTCAAGGAGAAGGCGCCACTATCACTAAGGTGGACTCATTCCTTAACTTCCTTGATCTTATCTCTCTGTTTTTCAATTTTTAAGCTTCATGTTTGTCTATGATTTTGTCTTTATTACATGATCATTAGTATCTAGTAACTATGTCTTAAGGCTATGAATAATTCCATGAATCCTTTACCTTTCTTAAATGAAAAATGTTTTTAATACAAAAGAACAAGAAGTAAATGAGTTTCGAATTCATCCTTGAAATTAGTTTAATTATATTAATGTGGTGACAATACTTTTTGTTTTCTAAATGAATGCTTGAACAGTGCATATTTTTTATCTTGTTGTTTATGAATGTTAAAATTGTTGGCTCTTGAAAGAATGATGAACAAGAAAAATGTTATTGATGATCTGAAAAATCATAAAATTGATTCTTGAAGCAAGAAAAAGCAGTGAAGAACAAAGCTTGCAAAAAAAATGCAAGCAAAAAAAAGCCAATAGCCCTTAAACCCAAAAGGCAAGGGTAAAAAGGATCCAAGGCTTTGAGCATCAATGGATAGGAGGGCCCAAGGAAATAAAATCCAGGCCTAATCAGCTAAATCAAGCTGTCCCTAACCATGTGCTTGTGGCATGCAGGTCCAAGTGAAAAGCTTGAGACTGAATGGTTAAAGTCATGATCCAAAGCAAAAAGAGTGTGCTTAAGAGTTCTGGACACCTCTAATTGGGGACTTTAGCAAAGCTGAGTCACAATCTGAAAAGGTTCACCCAGTCATGTGTTTGTGGCATTTATGCATCCGGTGGTAATATTGGAAAACAAAGTGCTTAGGGCCACGGCCAAGACTCATAAAAGTAGCTGTGTTCAAGAATCAACATACTTAACTAGGAGAATTAATAACACCATCTGAATTCTAAGTTCCTATAGATGCCAATCATTCTAAACTTTAAAGGATAAAGTGAGATGCCAAAACTGTTCAGAAGCAAAAAGCTACAAGTCTCGCTCATCTAATTAGAACTAATATTCATTGATATTTTAAGATTTATAGTATATTCTCTTCTTTTTATCCTAATTGATTTTCAGTTGCTTGGGAACAAGCAACAATTTAAGTTTGGTGTTGTGATGAGCGGATAATTTATACGCTTTTTGGCATTATTTTTAGGTAGTTTCTGGTAGGATCTAGCTAATTTTAGGGATGTTTTCATTAGTTTTTATGCAAAATTCCCATTTTAGGACTTTACTATGAGTTTGTGTGTTTTTCTGTGATTTCAGGTATTTTTTGGCTGAAATTGAGGGACCTGAGCAAAAATCTGATTCAGGCTGAAAAAGAACTGCTAATGCTGTTGGATTCTGCCTCCCTGCACTCGAAATGGATTTTCTAGAGCTACTGAACTCCAAATGGCGCGCTTTTAACTGATTTGGAAAGTAGACATCCAGGGCTTTCCAGCAATATATAATGGTCCATACTTTGTTCGAGCTTAGATGACGGAAACTGGCGTTCAACGCCAGTTCCATGCTGCATTCTAGAGTAAAATGCCAGAAACACGTCACAAACCAGAGTTAAATGCCAAAAACACGTTACAACTTGGCGTTTAACTCCAAAAGAAGCCTATGCACGTGTAAAGCTCAAGCTCATCCCAAGCACACACCAAACTGGGCCCCGGAAGTGGATTTCTGCACTTAGACTTATTTCTGTAAACCCTAGTAACTAGTCTAGTATAAATAGGACATTTTACTATTGTATTAGACATCTTGGTATCTATCTTTGGAAGTTTAGTTCTTATTTTCAACGGTGGAGTTTCTACACACCATAGATTAAGGTGTGGAGCTCTGTTGTACCTCAAGTATTAATGCAAGTACTACTATTTTCTATTCAATTCAGCTTATTTTTGTTCTAAGATATTCGCTGCACTTCAACATGATGAATGTGATGATCTGTGACACTCATCATCATTCTCACCTATGAATGCGTGACTGACAACCACTTCCGTTCTACCTTAAAACGAGCGTGTATCTCTTGGATTCCTTAATCAGAATCTTCGTGGTATAAGATAAAATTATTGGTGGCCATTCTTGAGAATCCGGAAAGTCTAAACCTTGTTTGTGGTATTCCAAGTAGGATTCAGGGATTGAATGACTGTGACGAGCTTCAAACTTGCGATTGTTGGGCGTAGTGACAGACGCAAAAGAATCAATGGATTCTATTCCGACATGATCGAGAACTGACAGATGATTAGCCGTGCTGTGACAAGAGCATTTGGACCATTTTCACTGAGAGGATAGGAAGTAGCCATTGACAATGGTGATGCCCTACATACATCTTGCCATGGAAAGGAGTAAGAAGAATTGGATGAAAGCAGTAGGAAAGCAGCGATTCAGAAGGAACACAGCATCTCCATACACTTATCTGAAAATCCCACCAATGAATTACATAAGTATTTCTATCTTTATTTCGTGCTTTATCTATCTTTATTTTCAAAAACCATTATAACCATTTGAATCCGCCTAACTGAGATTTACAAGATGACCATAGCTTGCTTCATACCAACAATCTCCGTGGGATCGACCCTTACTCACGTAAGGTATTACTTGGACGACCCAGTGCACTTGCTGGTTAGTTGTACGAAGTTGTGACAAAGTGTGATTCACGTTTGAGAGCTCCAAGTCCATTGGCGCCATTGTTGATGATCACAATTTATGCGCACCAGTAAAAAATTCATCAAACACATGGTAAGCATTAACAAAAGACATGTTCAAATTGCAATTGAATTGAAATTAACAAATACCCACTAACAAATATCAACTTACAATCACTCAAACAACACAATTAATCATAGAAATCATCAATGTAACATCAACAAGTCAAGATTCACAACATTCATGCAATGGGTATAAAGTGACAAGTGACAAGAATTCATAAACTAACACAAGATCTAAGCAAAAGTATACTAAGGAATTCAAATTAAACAATCAAACTAGTAATTAACAAGATCCAACTCAGAATTAACAAGGGAAGATCAAATTAAAGCTAGATCTAGAGAAGAACAAGGGTTTCTCTCTCTAGAAGAACAAAGAACCTCAAAAACTAGAAAATGTGTCTTAGTGTAAAATGATTGATCCCCCCTTCTCCCTTGCATCCTTAGGTCTTTTCCCATGTAGAAACATCTTGAAATTGGGCCTCATGAGCCTCAGAAATCACCAGGCACAATTTCCTTTAATGAGGTCACATGCAGCTTCCCGCGCGTGCGCGCCATGCATGCGTGCGCGCCGATTGCTTTTGTGATCTACTCGTGCACGCCAAGTGCGCGTGTGCGTCGGTTGGAATTCTCTGGCCTGTGCGGATGCGTCCATCCTTGCGCGCCGCTTCCAGCTATCCTCATCCACGTGTGTGCGTGATATGTGCGTGCGTGTCGATGCTGCAGTTCCCAAAATCCAAATCTTCATGTTCCTTCCTCTTGTGCATGCTTTCCTTCTCTCTTCTAGGCCATTCTTACCCTATTAATTCTGAAATCACTCAACAAATACGTCACGGCATCGAATGGCAATAAAAAGGATCAAAATATAGCAATTCTAAGGCAAAATAAGCATGTTTTCTATTATGGAGCAATATTAGGAAGTGAACACAAAACCATGCATTTCTGGTGAATAAGTGCGAGAAATATTGACAAAAACTCCCAAATTAAGCACAAGATAAACCACAAAATCGGGGTTTATTAGCAGGCTGTATATGATCAACGCTATTGGCCGTGGTCATCAATCTCCTCTGCTTCAGATCAAACGCCGTATGGCTGCGGTCATCCAATCTGAACGAGGGTGAAGCTCTAGCAGTTCATTCTCTTGGTGATCCTACTCAAAACGTCATAGACAAGGTCAAATCTTTCGGATCAGAGAATGCCGCTTCTTTTGGTTCTAGCCTCTACCACAGAGACCCTAAACTCCTCAGAAATCAGCTGAACTGGTATCTCGAAAAGTCCCCAACAAAGTCGTAGATTAGCCGTCTGAGAGATCTATAATCAAGCTGGCGGTTCGCGCTTTCCAGTCACGTATTCACACGAACTCAAGTAGACATGGATGTTTGTCAACCATGTTGTCTTAGTATGATGAACAGAGCTGATCATCTTATTCACCATGTTGATGAATGAGTATACATCTTAGAATTAAATCAAACACGGATCGAAGAGAAACAGTAATACTTTTATTAATTCATAGGACTCAACAGGGCTCCTCCCCTCAACCTGGGAGATTTAGAAACTCACACTGATAGAAAATACAATGGTAAAATGAAATATGGTATGCATCTTAGATGATGTTCCTTTAATAACATAAATCTAATCCCTTAAATACTAACTAATGACTAATAAGGGTAAAACAGTCTTTTTAGTGCTAAAATCCACTTCTGGGACCCACTTGATGAGTGTTTGGGCTGAGCTTTGATGATATCCATGTGCTAGGAGGTCTCTCTGGGCGTTTGGACGTTGGTCTTTGCTCCTTCGACGCTGGATGCCTGGAAGGGGGTAGGAGGCTGGTGTTGGACACTTATTTTAGGCCTTCTAATCTGAAGCAAAGTATGGACTATTATACATTGCTGGAAAGCTCTAGAAGTCAGCTTTCCATAGCTGTTGAGAACCCTTCATTTGGACTTTTGTAGCTCTAGAAAATCTCTTCCGAGTGCAATGAGGTCAGATCTGAACAGCATCTGCAGTGCTTTCTCTGTCTCTGAATCAGACTTTTGCTCCAACTCCTCAATTTCAGCAAGAAAATATCTGATATTGCACAAAAATACGCAAACTCAAAGTAGAATTCAAAAATGTAAATTTAACACTAAAACCTATAAAAACTTAATAAAAACTAAACAAATCATACTAAAAACTATATGAAAATGATGCCAAAAAGCGTATAAAATATCCGCTCATCATTAGTATAATATTACTGGTTTTTGGTGGCATAAAAACTAGCCATAGATGATGTTGACCTTGGTGTATTCGTTATAAGTGATGACTGTGGAGTTTTCGTGTATAAGTATCTTCAATAGTGGTCGCCTGAAGCCTTATTGTCGGCTTACAACCAGGTGAGGACACCGTCATTTCGTTGAACTATATTATGATCAAAATTGCTATCGATGTCGAATTTTAGGGCTAAACATTAAGCTCAGCTATAAAGTTGTATTTTTGTAAATTTTTCATCTCTCTGATTTTCTAGAAGAAGTTCTGAGTTTCTAGAAAGATCTGCTCCTATCATGCACTCTGAGTGGATTGAACAGTAACTAGGATATTTTCTGTGGCCATGTGGAGGAGTAGTTTAATGTGACCTATTTGAAAGGAATATTTATTGAAGTTCCTGTTAAAGTGCATGTCAAGCAGTCGGAGATATCCGATAGAGTAAAGAATAGGCCAAGACAGAGTAACAGCATACAAAGGTTGAAACCCAGCTCAACGGGTACGGTGTCTTCAACAAAGGAGAAACCCCCTGTTAGGAGGAACAAGTAAAGCGGTCTCACCTTGTGCTCTCTGCTGCTATCACATGGTTATGGTTCACGATGAGGCACAATAGGCCTTCTCTTTGTGAATTGTTTTTTATTGAAATCGAACAGGTTAGGAGGTATACTGTAGATTGAGCAAAAATAGGCCAACATACACCAAAAAAATTTGAACTCAATCGAAAACTCCCTTTTACACCATCATAATACCAAATATTCAAAATTTTCAAGAACACAAATAAATAATGAAACTAGTAACTAAGTTAAACCTACAAATTTTAGTTAGTATGTCCAACATTCTAAACCCATAGCCCAAGCCTACTTCTTATTCCACCTGGCCTTTGCATCCTCTTTGCTACACAATTGTCTTCTTGAAATTGTGGTGCACCTCCTATGTTAACCTATGCATAATCTACAACATCAACAACCTCATTTTGTCATTAATAAAAAAATACGATTAAAATCACAATGAAAACATAGCATGGACAAATAATTACTACAATAATCTACTTCCTTACGAGAATATCTTTGTCAAGCACACTGACTAGAAAACATTATAAGCCACCACCCCTTATGTTCATTTCCTTAAAATAATTTGATTAAAGATAACTCATCATGTCGACGTTATCAAACATTGAATAAAATACTCAGAATCAACACCAATTCATGGCAAACAATTTCTAACTAGATAAGAGAACAAGGGTTACAAAATCTATCAAGAATCATCAATGTTCAAGTAAGATAATTGATGCCAGGGGATCTAGGCTAGTTTCACTGACCCTTTCTTTACTGTTTTAGGGTAGTTTCATGCATTTTCTTAGTAAATAAGCAAGTTTTGGGTGAAAATACACTTACACCTTGATTCAAGCAATTATTGTGAACTTTACAAGATTTCATGAGGATTAGGCAGGAATTGGATGATATAATTGATGATGCAGAATCTCATGACTTGGAACAGAACTTTGATGCACTTTAATTGCTTGATTTCAGGACAAAGGAAGCAAGAAGAAGCCACGTTAGCAGCCACGTTAACCTAATTAATGTGACCACTAACGTGGAATAGGGACAAGCTTGTAGCGTTAATGGAAAAGGTTATCGCCAATAACGCCTTTGAAGCCATCATAGCCCACGTTAGTTGCCACGTTAACTACATTAACGTGGTAGCTAACGTAGAGGAGGAAGAGGAGCTCCAACGTTAGTGGTAAAAGTGATTGCCACTAACATTCCACAAAGGCACAATGAAGCCACGTTAAGAGTCACGTTAATCCAATTAACATGAACTCTAACGTGGGATGAAGACCCAAGCACCAACGTTAGTGATACTCACATTTGTCACTAACGTTGGACCAACCCAAGAGTGTCCACGTTAGTGGTCACGTTAAGACCACTAACATGAGGAATAACGTGGAGCTAAGCATGATAAGCCAACGTTAGTGACACTCACTATTCATACCCTGGGTCGAGCTGTCCGACCCGGGATGTTCTACTGACAAAGCGAACGACCTCTTCAGGTCAGGACAATCCGACCTCTCCTCAAAGAGCTCGGCCCAACTACCAGGAAAGCCCATTAAAGGGTCCAAACAGAGGAACACGACCCGAATTCAAGGGCATCCCAAGCCTATGGGGATAAAGGAGGTTCCTTTAAAGATAAGATGACCTCGCTCAAAGATAAAGATAAGATAAGATAACTAACTTATCTTATCTAAATAAGGTCACTCCACACTATTATAAATACACTGGAGCACCCAGGTATAACTCATATTCTGATTCTACTAAATACCTGCTTAATACCCTTGCTAATTTAAGTATCGGAGTCCCTTGCAGGTACCCCCACCCTCCGGGGACGAAGGATCAGCATCACCATCAAGTCCAACAAGTCGGACACAACAGCTCTGACCAGTACAGAAGATCTCATCTGAGATCGACTTATAGTTTCAGGTAACCCTCGGAACATTGGTGCCGTTGCTAGGGAACCTGGAAGTCATCCCATCACCATGGCGGATGACCATGGCAATGACCATTATTCAGATCTAGAGGATAGAACGCCACACAAAAATGTGGACACTACACTGAAAGACACCCCAGAATCCAACGGGGATAAAAACTCATCAAATCCGGGAGTAATAGAAGCACTTCAAGATCGTTTAAAGCAACTTGAAAAAGAAACCCAGCATCAACGAGAAGTTGGGAATGATCTACAAATGGAGGTGAGGTGACGTCGAGAATTAGAAGATAAACTTCTAAAACTCGAGGCCGATCTCAAAACAAAAGCTATTCGGACCACCCCTGAGGACAACTCATGCAAAGACCAGGATCCATTCACTAGGGAAATCATGAAGACCAAATTTCCTAAGGACTTCAAACTCCCAGATATGACTTTGTACGATGGCACTACAGATCCCAACCATCACCTTAGCAATTTCAAAAGTAGAATGTACCTCACCGACGCTTCAGATGCAGTTCGCTGTAAAGCTTTTCCAACAACTCTCACGAAGACAGCGATCAGATGGTTCGATAACCTACCCACAAAGTCCATCTCAAGCTTTGATGACCTAGCCAAAAAGTTCCTGGCCAGATTCTCCATCCAAAAAGACAAAGCTAAACACGCCCCCAGCCTACTAGGAATCAAGCAAGGAGATCGGGAAAGTCTTCGCAACTACATGGAAAGATTCAACAAAACATGCCTAGACATACAAAACTTGCCAACAGAGGCCGCCATCATGGGCCTCATCAATGGCCTACGCGAGGGACCTTTTAGCCAATCCATATCAAAGAAGTACCCCGCGTCTCTGGACGAAGTGCAAGAACGAGCGAAAAAATACATCAACATGGAAAAAAATTCCCGACTAGGAGAAACCTCAAGATCCGGATTCACCTACCGGGATAAAGACAAAGACTCAAAAAAGAAGGAAGATCGACAAGGGGAAAAAATTAAAAAATATCATAATTACACCCCCCTTCGGGTGTCTCTTATAGATGTGTACAAGGAAGTCTGCCACACAGGAAAAATACCCCTACCTCGACCACTCAAAGGCAAAAGAGGAGGAGGAAACCGAAACGAATATTGTGAATACCATCGTGTCCGTGGACATTCCACCAATGAATTCTTCGATCTAAAAAATGTCATAGAAAAATTAGTGAGAGAAGGAAAACTAGATCAGTACTTGGCAACCCGAGACGATGAGCAAAGAAAAAGAAGGAGGGACGAAGAGGTCAGACGATCCGAGCGATCGCCTCGTATGCCAGAAAGACATGTTCATATGATACACGGAGGATTTGCAGGAGGAGGAATCTCCAAGTCATCCCGCAAAAGATACCTCAAAGAAGTATATCACGTCGAAGTAAAAGAGGAAGCGCCCGACATCCCTGCAATTACGTTCACCAAAGAAGACGCATCTGGTATCATCTCAGGACACGACGATCCCATGGTCATCACCATCATATTGGCAAATGCCAATCTCCACCGCACACTAATAGACCAAGGGAGCTCCGCCGACATCTTATTCAAAATTACCTTCGACAAGCTTGGCTTGGAAGAAAAAGAGCTTAGAGCATACCCAAACAGCTTGTTCGGACTGGGGGATACCCCAGTACAACCACTTGGATACATCTCACTACACACAACGTTTGGAAGAGGAAATCAATCCAGAACTCTTAAAATAGACTACATCATGGTCGACGTGAGTTCAGCCTACAATGCCTTAATAGGTCGAACAACATTGAATCAACTTGGTGCAATAGTCTCAACTCCACATCTATGCATGAAATTCCAAGCTGCAGAAGGGATAGTTACAATAAAAGCAGATCAAAAGATGGCGCACCGCTGTTATAACGAAAGTCTAAACCTCAGAGGCAGAAGAGAAGAATTCCATACAATTGAGTTTGGTGGAGTTCAGAAACGAGAGGAACTCCGTCCACAACCTGAAGGCGAAATAGAGAAAGTTCAGATCGGAGACACCTCAGACAAAACAACCAATGTTGGCATGATCTAAAAGGAGATGCAAGAGAATCACTGACACTAGTACAGGTTTTATGAAATAATGTCGATCTCTTCGCATGGAAAGCTGCAGACATGCCAAGGATAGACCCCAAACTAATGTGCCACAAGCTGGCGGTCTATCCAGGATCTCGGCCGGTACAGCAGAGACGAAGAAAACTCGGGCCAGAACGATCTCAAGCTGTGGAAGAACAGGTACAAGCACTGTTAGAGGCAGGATTCATAAGAGAAGTCAAGTACCCACTATGGCTAGCTAACGTCGTCTTGGTAAAAAAATCAAACGGGAAGTGGCGAATGTGCACTGATTACACTTATCTCAACAAAGCCTGCCCAAAAGATCCTTATCCACTCCCAAGTATCGACGCTTTGGTGGATGCCTCATCCGGATAAAAATACCTCTCGTTTATGGATGCATATTCTGGATACAACCAAATCCCAATGTATCCACCTGATCAAGAAAAAACCTCATTTCTAACACCAATAGCAAACTACTGCTACGTCGTAATGCCTTTCGGTCTTAAAAACGCGGGAGCTACTTATCAAAGGCTAATGAATAAAGTCTTTTCAGAGCATATCAGAAAAATCATGGAAGTCTATGTGGACGACATGTTGATAAAAACACAAAGTGAAGAGACATTATTGTCCGACCTAGCCCAAGTATTCGAACACTATAAGAAGGCATGGCATACGACTTAACCCTACAAAATGCACCTTTGCAGTAGAGGCTGGAAAATTCTTGGGTTATATGCTCACACAAAGAGGAATCGAGGCAAACTCGGATAAATGCTGGGCCATACTCGACATGAAGAGCCCAACTTGTGTCAAAGAGGTACAACAACTCAACGAGAGGTTGGCAGCCCTGTCCAGATTTCTAGCGGGCTCAGCAATAAAGTCTCTCCCTTTCTACACCACTCTAAGGAAAGGAAAAAAGTTTGAATGGACAACGGAGTGCGAACAAGCCTTGCAAGATTTCAAAAGTTTCCTGGGATAACCACCTTTACTAACACGACCACGAGAGGAAGAACCACTCATATTATACCTCGTAGTAGGAAGTCGGGCAATAGCCTCAGTACTAGTTCGAGAGGACAACAAGGGGCAACAACCTGTATACTTCATTAGTAAAGCACTACAGGGGTCCGAGCTGAACTACCAAAAAATAGAAAAATTTGCCTATGCGCTCATACTAACGTCTCGACGACTTCGCCCGTACTTCCAAGCTCACACCATTAAGGTTCGGACCAACCAGCCCATAAAAAGGATATTGCAGAAAATAGATCTGGCAGGTAGAATCCTACAATGGGCAGTCGAGTTGTCCGAATTTGACCTTCAATACGAAGCTCGGACAGCCATCAAATCACAATACTTAGCCGACTTCATTGCAGAATTTACAAACACCCTGGAAACCCCCCACAGAATGGAATCTTTACGTGGACGGTTCCTCAAATAAAACTGGAAGCAGCGCAGGTGTGATAATCGAAAGCAACCAAGGAACCCAAATTGAACTTTTCCTCAAATTCGGGTTCCATGCTTCAAACAACCAGGCGGAATATGAGGCATTACTAGCTAGTTTGAAGCTGGCTAAAAAGGTTGGAGCTCAAAAACTCATCATTTTCAGTGACTCACAGGTGGTCACCTTACAAATAACAGAGAGTTATCAAGCCAAGAATCCTACCATGAAAAAGTATTTGGATAAAACCAAGGAACAACTCGGACAACTCGGGGAATATGAGATCCGCCACATACCCCACAAACAAAATGCCCGAGCAGACACACTCTCAAAGCTAGCCAGCACCAAACCAGGGGGCAACAATAGAAGCCTCATCTAGAAAATATTGCAGAACCCATCAATCTCAGAAGAGGAAAAAATCCTAGCCATAACAGGTCTAGCTTAAGGATGGATGGCTCCCATAATTAACTACCTCAAAACAGAAACACTTCCTACAGATGAGAAGGAGGCAAAAATGTTAAAACGAGAGGCACAATACTACACTGTTATAAACAATACTCTATACAAAAGAGGAATTTCAATGCCATTACTAAAATGTGTACCGACTTCAAACACGAAGGAAGTTCTAGAAGAAATACACAGTGGCATCTGTGGTAATCATCTCGGAGCACAAGCACTCACCAAAAAAGTACTTCAGGCAGGATTTTATTGGCCAACTCTACAAAAGGAGGCCACAGAGTTCGTAAAGACATGTCCACCATGCCAAAAACATGCCAATTTTCACATCGCCCCACCGGAGGAACTCATCAGCGTAACCTCACCTTGGCCATTTGTAAAATGGAGACTCGATCTCCTCGGATCTTTTCCCCAGGGATCGGGACAAGTTAAATTCCTCATAGTAGGGGTAGACTATTTCACAAAATGGATCGAGGCAGAACCCCTAGCTAATGCCAAAACTCAAAGAAGTCGAAAATTCCTATATAGGAACATTGTCACAAGATTCGGGATTCCATACTCCATCACCACGGACAATGGCACCCAATTCACAGACGCAGGCTTCCGAAAGTTAGTAGCCGACTTGAACATAAAACATCAGTTCACCTCCTTCGAACATCCCCAAACCAATGGACAAGTCGAAGCGGCCAACAAAGTCATATTAGCTGGGCTAAAACGGAGATTACAAGACGCAAAGGGAGCTTGAGCTGAAGAACTTCCACAAGTCCTATGGGCATATTGAACAATACCACATTTCACCATAAAGGAATCACCCTTCCGATTAGCATACGGAACAGAGGCAATGATCCCAGTAGAGATCGAGGAAGGGTTGCTTAGAATGGTATATTACAATGAAGAAGCCAACTCACAACTTCAAAGGGAAGAACTCGACCTACTTCCTGAGATCCAAGAAAGAGCTCGGATCAGGGAAGAAGCACTAAAACGTCGAATGGCTTCCAGATATAATCAAAAAGTAGTGCCGAGAGGTTTCGCTGAGAATGATCTCATCCTAATCCGAAATGACATCGAAACAACTCGACCCGGAGAAGGAAAGTTGGCAACAAATTGGAAAGGACCCTACCGAGTCATAAAAGTACTTGGGAAGGGCTACTACAAACTATCCGAACTCGACGGGCGAGAGCTCCCTAGATCATGGCACGCCTGCAACCAAAGAAGGTACTATAGCTAGAAATGATAAAGGAAATCAGCATGAGATGCACCCTTTTTCCTGAAAAGGTTTTTTAGTGAGGCACCATGCTGAGATCCAAAAATTATCTGACTCAAAATGATAAAAAAATCACTGTGTACATATTTTTCACTGTCTTTTAAATAAAATATATTAGATGATTCTACAAGTTTTCAAGATGCATTAATCTGAAACATTCATCGTCCGATTACAAAAATAACTTAGAAGGGCCCGACATGATGAATTCGGCCCAAAACGTAAAGTTATAGAAGTAATCCCTGAAAGAGACCTGCACAAGGTCCAAGAAAGAGGATTACAAAATAACTTAGAAGGGCCCGACATGATGAAGTCGGCCCAAAACATAAAAGTTACAAAGGTAATCCCTGAAAGAGACCTGCACAAGGTCCAAGAAAGAGGATCACCAAGTAACTCGACAGGATCCGACACGATAAAGCTACCCCTGAAAGAGACCTAAATAAAGTCCAAAAAAGAGGGTCACAAACAAACAACTCAACCCGAGTTGAAGAAATTGGCGATCTCAGTATCATAATTCCTAACGAAGACCTGAACAAAGTCAGAACTGTTGAAAGCAGCATCAGGCAAGGGAATCAAGCCGTTCATGTCAAAAGACTACGAAGATACCAAGACAAACGCAGACAAGTATGATATGAAAATAAAGTTATAATGATAGCCAGCTTCAGAGGCCACCAGGTTCAACCCGCAAAGCCTGGAAATTATTTTGTTTATCAAAATAAAGTTGCTAAACAAGCAACTAGAAAAGCGTCAAAACATCATAAAAAGTTTTGAAAACAAAGCCCACAAGCTGGGCAATCTACAACAAAAGCAAGAAGGAAATTTAGCTAACATTCGAAGGCTTCTCAGCAGCATCAACTCGGGGTGAGGGAGGATGAGTCTGAAGAGGCACCGCATCCACTGTCCTGTCATCCCGGTTTAAGATTTGGCAATCCGATTCCCCCCTGGGCGATTGATCCTAGCAGTAGAAGTCGGAGAAGTCGGCACAGCAGAAGTCTTGGTAGCAGGCAGTGAAGGATGATCATCATCATCATCATCAGGATCGTCAGGGACAATCTTACCATCCTTAATAATATTGTCCAGATTAATAAGGGAAAGGTCGAGATCTGGCGCAAGAACTCGGAATTGCTCCTTCAAATTCTCATAAGCAGCAGTAACACTACCTACAAGATGACTTTGAAGTTTGGTGTAATCGGCCTGAACAGATTCCAAGCTACTCCTGAGCTCCATCATCTCTCTATAAGTAGTAACGTAGCTGTCCTTATGCTTTAGCACCGTATCCTCGGCCAGTTGCGCAGCAGCCACCAGACCAATAGCCTGAGCCTTTTCCCCCTTCAGCTCATTTTCCAGCTCGGCCACTTTCACCTCGAGCTCCTCCTTCAAACCCTTAATCCAGTCAAACTCTAATTTCGCCTCCTCCATAAAGGCCTTGGTAGCATGGATAGGAAGATCTTGAGCAGTCCGGTATAAAGCCGCTCCCATGTGTGCCAATGTAATACCACTCCGAGTAATAAAATCTAAATGACGAAGAATGGATACATCGTCGGTAGGCATGACACCACAGGGAACAATTTGTTGGTCTACAAACCCAACTGCATCAAAGTCGGGAGCACCAAGATTAAAAGGCTCGACAGTCTGAGGTCTTTTTGGAGGAGGAGCAGCAGAAGGAGAGGAAGTACCAGCAGAAGATTGTGAAGGATCAATCAAACGAACTCGAGGAATGGGGATAACCTTCCTCGGCCCAAGAGAACTTGTAACCAAAGGCTTAGACGAAACCTGAGAAGTTTCCTCCCCAGCCGCCTTGGCCGAAGCATTCTGAGCCGCAGTAGCCTCCTTGCCCTCTTAAAGGCCTTCATGGATTCATTGTTCTTAATCATCTCTGCAAACAAACATCACAAACAGGAAACCAAACTACGAGTCAGAAAAAAGATCTCACAAGAGACAAATACGACAAGCAAACCAATAGAAAAAATTGACCACTACCCAGCTCAGCTCGGAGGAGAGAGGGGTTAGCTAAAAATTTCTTTGTGTCAAGATGAGGAGGCTCCCCCTAGTTTTCTTCCAGCACAGTCACAAAAGCTTGTTCAGCCTCATCTAACATCTCCCACGAGTATCTCGATACCATTACATTCTTTTGCCACTCTAAATGAAAGGTGAGCTCATCACTCTCATCCAGAAAAAAGGGCCGAACTCCTTCAACAGCTCGGACCCTAAAAAAGAGAAGATGAACCAACCTGAAAAAGGAGAAGCGTGCAGAGAACGAAGACGAAGAGATCAGGAGTTGCCGTCGAAAGCAAAAAGAGCACCTACGATCGCTAAGCAATGTCACAAAGAGAAACTCGAAGGGGCAAATGACAGACAAAAACAACAAAAGTGAGAAAGAAAAGGGAAAGTTACAGAGAGGAGAAAAAACCGTTTCTGTGTGTAAAGTTGAAAATAAAAGAAGTAAGAGAAACGGGGCATTGAAAAACAATTAATGGGAGCATTAAAAACCCTCGCGCATTCCCAAGGCCAGGACACTAATGCAAAAGCACGCGCTTTCAGAGGAAACGACACAGAAACGATCCGCCTTCAAAAAGGAACTCTACAAAAATAAGATCGACAAAATGCTCGAGTTCGGCTTCACCTGAGAAGGTTCGAAGTCCTAAAACTAAGATTCGACCTCCAAATAAAGGCCGAGCTCGAACAGGGGCACTGTTCATACCCTGGGTCGAGCTGTCTGACCCGGAATGTTCTACCGACAAAGCAACCGACCTCTTCAAGTCAAGACAATCCGACCTCTCCTCAAAGAGCTCGGCCCAACTACCAGGAAAGCCCATTAAAGGGCCCAAACAGAAGAACACGACCCGAATCCAAGGGCAGCCCAAGCCTATGGGGATAATGGCGGTTCCCTTAAAGATAAGATGACCTCGCTCAAAGATAAAGATAAGATAAGATAACTAACTTATCTTATCTAAAGAAGGTTACTCCACACTATTATAAATACACTGAAGCACCCAGGTATAACTCATACTCTGATTCTATTAAATACCTGCTTAATACCCTTGCTAACTTAAGCATCGGAGTCCCTTGCAGGTACCCCCACCCTCCGGGGACAAAGGATCAGCATCACCATCAAGTCCAACAAGTCGAACACAACAACTCTGACCAGTACAAAAGATCTCATCCGAGATCAACCTACAGTTTTAGGTAACCCTCGGAACACTCACCTTTATCACTAACGTTGGAGATGGCAATCACTACAACGTTAGTAGCCACATTAATCTAATTAACATGAACTCTAATGTGGGAAGGAGGGGCGTTTAGAGCGTTAGTGACAAAGGTAAGTGTCACTAACGCTCTCGAAGCTTAGGCATGCCCACGTTAAGAGTCACGTTAGTTATACTAACGTGAACTCTAACGTAGGGAAAGGGGGTAAAAGGAAACGTTATTGGAAAAGGTGAGTCCCAATAATGTTTGTGAAGGACCAAGAGGCGACGTTAGTGGTCACATTAGCGCCACTAACGTTTAAGTTAACGTTGATCATTTTGGGTTAGAACGTTAGTGGAAAAGGTGATTGTCACTAACGTTCTCGAATCCACATCTTCACTTAACGTTAACGCCACTAATGTCCTAACTAACGACCATGCCTAACTCACACTTTTTCTGCAAACAAAGCTAAGCCCACTGACGATTGTAACTGCTTCAACTCAAGATCTAAGGCCCATATCCAAGACTTGAAGAACTCACTAGAAGATCAAGAAGAGTAGTATATATAGGAGTAGTTTTGAACTACAAAGGAGTTTTTGGCACTTTTGGAGAACTACCCTCTGTATATTTACTTTCTGTATTTTCTAGTTAAGCATGTACTCTTTTATACTATTGTCCATTTCCAGAGCTATGAACAACTAAACCTCTTTCATTGGGTTAGGGAGCTCTGTTGTAATTTGATGGATCAATTATAGTTTTCATTCTTCTTCCTCTTTCTTTTCTCTTGATTTTACTAGAAAGCTTTCAATCTTCATCCAATTGGTTAGTTATCTTGGAAAAGAAACTCTCCATAATTGGATCTCCTCTGAGTCTTGGAAAAGGGATGAGGAGATCATGCTAGAAATGCTTTCTCATGTGGGACCAAATTAGGGTTTGGGCGGATATAGTGATATGTAATCCTCCCAACACTTTGATTTGGAAATACATGTAGTATAATCAGTGACCATACTTCATCTCTTCCCATGAGTAATTAAATCAAGGAATTGAGAAATTGTTCAAGCTTAGAGAGATTGGAATGCCAAGGAATTGGGATCCAATCACCTAAGATTGCCAAGGATATCAATGAATGCATTGATTGAGGAAGAGATGAGAATGAACTTGATCCGGAGAATGCAACATCTCCTAAGCCCAATGAATCCCCCATCTCTGATCTTACCCATTCTCTTTATTTTCAGCCATTTATTTCCATGTTCATTTTCCCAAATTCCCATTTAAGATTCTGCACTTTATTTTCTGTAATTTACTTCCCCGCTATTTAATTTTCTACAATCTCAACTAAATTTCTGTTTAGCTCAACTAGCACACTCTTCCAACTAAAGTTGCTTGACCAATCAATTCCTGTGGGATTCGACCTCACTCTATTGTGAGTTTTTACTTGACGACAAATTCGGTATACTTGTCAAAGGGAAATTTGTTGAGAGACAAGTTTTCGTGCATCAAGTTTATGGCACCGTTGCCGGGGATTGATTTTGTATCGACAATGATTAAGTTGGAAGCTCACTAGATTGAGCATTTTCTTTTTATTGGTTAATATTACCTAGTCATTTACTTTTAGTTTCAATTAATTTTCTTCCTCATCCCCTATCCCCTCGTTGTTTTCTTTTTCTTTAAATTTACTTACAATTCTGCTCACTAACCCACTAACTGGTTGATAATTTGCACCACTCACACTAACAATCACTCTAACAAGAATAATTACTTCATTTTATTTCTTGCTGTGTGCTCTGTTAGTTATATGATAGGGAGAAGAAGCAGATCTTCAACTTCCATTGATTCAGAACCTGAGAGGACCCTCCGTAGATTAAGGAGGGAAGCAAAAGGGAAAGGAGTTGTTGGTGCTAAGGAAGATGAAGAGTACTTTGAAACAAACATGGAGGAGAACTTGGAAAACAACCATGAAGAAGAAGTTCACAACCATGCCAAAGAAGGCCCTGTAAATCATGCTGGGCAAGAGAAGAGAGTTCTAGGCTCTTACATCAATCCAAACCCAGGAAATTGTAGAAGTAGCATCCAAAAGCCCACCATACATGCCAACAACTTTGAATTAAAACCCCAGCTCATCACCCTTGTTCAGAATAACTGCTCATTTGGAAGAAGTACCCAAGAAGATCCCAATCAACATCTGACCACCTTCTTGAGAATATGTGATACTGTGAAGTCTAATGGTGTCCATCCGGATGTCTATAGACTGCTTTTATTCCCTTTTTCACTCAGGGACAAAGCATCTAAGTGGCTGGAATCCTTCTCGAAGGAGAGCTTAACAAATTGGAAATATGTGGTGAACAAATTTTTGGCAAGATTCTACCCTCCTCAAAGAATTAACAGGCTGAGAGCTGAGGTGCAAACTTTTAGGCAACAAGATGGTGAAACTCTCTATGAGGCATGGGAGAGGTTTAAGGACTTAACAAGAAGGTGCCCACCAGACATGTTCAATGAATGGGTTCAACTGCACATTTTCTATGAAGGTCTTTCTTATGAGTCAAAAAAGGTCGTAGACCATTCATCAGGGGCTCTAAATAAGAAGAAAACCATTGAAGAAGCCATAGATGTCATTGAGACTGTCGCTGAGAATGACTACTTCTATGCTTCCAAAAGGAGTAACACTCAAGGAGTAATGGAGCTGAACCACATGGATGCATTGCTGGCTCAAAATAAGATGATCACCAAGCAGCTAGCAGATCTTACCAAGAAGATGGAAGAAAACCAAGTTGCAGCAGTCATCACTTCATCACCAGCTCAAGAAGGAGTGAATGCAGGAGAAGAAGGTGACTGGGAACCAGCCAACTATGTTGGAAACTCACCCATACAGGCCCATGATCCATACTAAAAAACTTACAATTCTAGTTGGAGAAACCACCCTAATTTTGGATGGGGAAACCAACAAGACCAAGGCCAAGACCAGAGATGCCACAACCAGAGATGCCACAACCACAATCCTAACAACAATACAACTCACCAACATACCTCACAGAGATCCTATCAACACCCACCTAATCACCCTTTTCAACCACCTAACCTCAACCCACCATCACCAACCGAATATAGATTTTTCAAAATTAAGACTCTACTTGAAAGCATATGTAAAAAAATTCAAGACAGTAAAGCTTTCCGGGAAGAAGTGCGATCCAATATGTAGAATCAAGATGCTGTCATCAAGAAACTCGAAACACAAATTGGCTACTTATTCAAGCAAGCCCCTGGCCACAACATTCACAGTAACACTAATTCAACTACAAGGGAGGAGTGTCAGGCTATCACCCTCAGAAATAGGAAGAAATTGAGGGAGACCTACAAGAAACCACAAGAAAAGAACTCAGATGAAAAGGAAAAGGGACACGAAGAAATGGAAATCTCCACTCCGAAGCCACATCAAGAGCGAGAAGTGCTGAAACCATGCTTTCCAAAAGTCCCATACCCCCAGCAATTAAAAAAGAAGGGAGAGGACAACTAATTTTCAAGGTTCTTGGAAATCTTCAAGAAACTACAGATCAACATATCCTTTGCTGAAGCAATAGAGCAAATGATGCTCTATGCCAAGTTTTTGAAGGAGTTGATGACCAAGAAGAGAAGCTGGAAGAACAACGAAACTGTGGTACTCACCGAAGAATGCAGTGCCATCATTCAACACAAATTATCCCAGAAATTGAAGGATCCTGGGAGTTTCCAAATCCCTTGCATCATAAGGAAAATCACAGTGGAGAAGGCTTTATGTGATCTAGGAGCTAGCATAAATCTGATGTCCTTAGCAATGATGCGGAAAATGAGGATTGAGGAGGCTAAACCAACAAGAATGGCCCTGCAACTAGCAGACCGATCATTCAAGTTTCCTCACGAAATAGCAGAAGACTTGTTAGTGAAGGTGGGAGACTTTATCTTTCCAGTAGATTTCGTAGTATTGGACATGGAGGAAGGAGCCAAGACCTCTATCATCTTGGGAAGGCCATTCTTAGCCACTGTCGGAGCCATCATTGATGTCCAAAAGGGTGAACTTGTCCTTAGACTACATGAGGAGAAAATAATATTCAATGTGTTTAAGGCCATGAGTTACCCACAAGACTCATTGGGAGAATGTATGAGGTTGGACTCGGTGGATGCTGTGGTGCAAGAGATTCTTGAAGAAGAACTTGAGGAGTTAACAGAAGAAGAGGAATCAGCATCAAGCGAAGAGGCTGCAACAGCTGAAGTGCATGTTCAAGGCACACTAGAAGGGAATGATGAAAGAAAAGAAGCACCCAAAATTGAGCTAAAGGCACTACCACCCACTCTCAAGTATGCATACTTAGGAGAGAATGAAAGCTATCCAGTGATTATAAATTCAGCCCTCAGCCGAGAACAAGAGGGAGAGTTGCTTCAAGTCTTACAAAAGCATAAGGATGCTATTGGATGGACACTTGCTGACTTGAAAGGAATCAGTTCGGCCATATGCATGCATAAGATACTATTGAAAGATGATGCCAAACCTTCCATTCAACCCCAAAGGAGGCTGAATCCAGTTATGAAGGAAGTGGTACAGAAGGAAGTCATGAAGCTTTGGTAGGGAGGAGTAATCTACCCAATTTTGGATAGCCCGTGGGTCAGTCCCATCTAAGTGGTCCCCAAGAAAGGAGGAATCACTGTAGTACCCAATGAAAAGAATGAGCTAATCCCTACAAGAACTGTCACAGGATGGAGGATGTGTATTGATTACAGAAAACTCAATGAAGCCACAAGAAAACTTAATGCACCTGTAACTTTTCAATGCTGCATGCTTTCCATCTTCTCGGATATGATAGAAAAGTTCATTGAAGTCTTCATGGATGACTTTTCAGTATTCGGAGATTCCTTTCCTAATTGCCTAAAGCATCTTGCCTTGGTATTAAAAAGATGTCAAGAAACCAATCTGGTCTTGAATTGGGAAAAATGCCACTTTATGGTGACAGACGGAATAGTCCTTGGCCATAAGGTTTCTAACCAAGGTATTCAGGTAGACAGAGCTAAGGTGGAGCTCATGGAAAAATTACCTCCACCAAGTGATGTCAAGGCAATTAGGAACTTTTTGGGGGCATGTTGGCTTCTACAGAAGGTTTATTAAAGATTTTTCAAAGATAGCCAAGCCTTAAGCAATCTCCTTATGTCTGATACACCGTTTATCTTTGATGAGAAGTGCATGCTCCCATTTGAAAACTTGAAAAAGAAGTTATCCTCATCTCCTATCATCACCCCACCTGATTGGAATTTGCCATTCGAACTGATGTATGATGCATCTGATTTCGCAGTTGGGGCAGTGTTAGGACAGAGAAAAGAAAATTTGGTGCATGTCATATACTATGCCAGCAAGATCCTCAATGACACTCAACAAAACTATACTACTACCGAAAAGGAGTTGCTGGCAATAGTTTTTGCATTTGACAAATTTAAATCATACCTCATTGGTTTTAAAGTGATTGTTTTCACTAATCACACGGCACTTAAATATCTATTTGCCAAACAGGAATCAAAACCAAGACTAATCAGATAGATCTTATTGTTGCAGGAATTCAATATTGATATTAGAGACAAAAAGGGCGTGAAGAACAAGGTAGCAGATCATTTATCCAGAATCCCTTGTGAGAAAGGTGCTACACATGATACAAGTGTGAATGAGTTCTTTCCAGATGAGCAGATGATGTTAGTTCACAAGGCACCCTGGTTTGCAGATATTGCCAATTTTAAGGCAGCTGGTGACTTGCCTCCTGGAATCAACAAACATCAAAGAAGAAAACTTATCAATGATGCTAAATATTTCATTTGGGATGAGCCTTATCTCTTCAAGAAATGCTCAGATGGGATCCTTAGGAGGTGCATCTCAGAAGGAGAGGGACGAGAGGTCCTATGGAATTGTCATAGTGCTAGCTATGGAGGTCATTTTGGAGGAGAAAGAACCGCAGCAAAGGTACTGCAATATGGATTCTTCTGGCCCACTATCTTCAAGGATGCCAAAGAACTGGTGAGGAGCTGGAATGAGTGTCAAAGGGCTGGAAATCTGCCCAAGAGAAATGAGATGCCACAGCAATATATCTTAGAACTTGAACTGTTCGATGTATGGGGGATCGACTTCATGGGACCATTCCCAACCTCATATTCGAACAAGTATATCTTGGTAGCAGTGGACTATGTATCTAAGTGGGTGGAGGCCATGGCAACCCCAACAAATGACAACAAGGTGGTCATAAACTTTCTTAGAAAGAATATCTTCACCAGATTTGGAGTCCCACGAGCCCTCATCAGTGACGGAGGGAGTCATTTTTGCAATAGACCATTGGAGACCTGGTGCATGAAATGCAATCCCACTCTTTGACAATTCGCACAACTAACCAGCAAGTGCACTGGGTCGTCCAAGTAATACCTTACGTGAGTAAAGGTCGATCCCACAGAGATTATTGGTTTGAAGTAAGCTATGTTTATTTTATTATTCTTAGTCAGGATATCAATTAAAATTATCAGTTGGAATTATTAGAAAAATAAAAGAGCGTGAAATAAATAATCGTTACTTTAATAATGGAGAATATGTTGGAGTTTTGGAGATGCTTTGTCTTCTGAATTCCTGTAATGTAATATTTAACTCAATTCCAAAGTGCAAAGTTCCTTCCATGGCAAGCTGTATGTAGGGTGTCACCATTGTCAGTGGCTACCTCCCATCCTCTCAGTGAAAACGGTCCAGATGCTCTGTCACAGCACGGCTAATCAGCTGTTGGTTCTCGATCATGTTGGAATAGGATCCATTGATCCTTTTGCGTTTGTCATCACGCCCAGCAATCGCGAGTTTGAAGCTCGTCACAGCCATTCAATCCTTGAATCCTACTCGGAATACCACAGATAAGGTTTAGACTTTTCGGATCCTCAAGAGCGGCCGCCATCAATTCTAGCTTATACCACGAAGATTCTAATTAAGGAATCTAAGAGAAGCTCATTCAATCTGATGTAGAACGGAGGTGGTTGTCAGGCACACGTTCATGGATTGAGGAAGGTGATGAGTGTCACGGATCATCACCTTCTTCATAATTAAGCGCGAATGAACATCTTAGATAGGAACACACATGTTTGAATGGAGAAATAGAAACAATTGCATTAATTCATCGAGACGCTGCAAAGCTCCTCACCCCCAACAATGGAGTTTAGAGGTCAAAGTGTATAAAATTCAGATCTGAAAATGTCATGAGGTACAAAATTAGTCTCTAAAAGTTGTTTAAATAGTAAACTAGTAACCTAGGTTTACAGAAAATGAGTAAACTATGATAGATAGCGCAGAAATCCACTTCTGGGGCCCACTTGGTGTGTGCTGGGGCTGAGACTTAAGCTTCTCACGTGCCTGGGCTGTTTTGGGCGTTCAACGCCAAGTTGTAACCTGTTTCTAGCGTTGAACTCCAACTTGTAACTTGTTTCTGGCGCTGGACGCCAGACTGCAACATGAAACTGGCGTTGAACGCCAGTTTACGTCGTCTATCCTTGAAAAAAGTATGGACTATTATATATTGCTGGAAAGCCCTAAATGTCTACTTTTCAACGCAATTGAGAGCGCGCCATTTGGAGTTCTGTAGCTCCAGAAAATCCACTTTGAGTGCAGGGAGGTCAGAATCCAACAGCATTAGCAGTCCCTTTTTCAGCCTGAATCAGATTTTTGCTCAGCTCCCTCAATTTCAGCCAGAAAATACCTGAAATCATAGAAAAAGACACAAACTCATAGTAAAGTCCAGAAATATTATTTTTAATTAAAAACTAATAAAAATATACTAAAAACCAACTAAATCATATTGAAAACTAAGTAAAAACAATGCCAAAAAGCGTATAAATTATCCGCTCATCACAACACCAAACTTAAATTGTTGCTTGTCCCCAAGCAACTAAAAATAAAGTAGGATAACAAGAAGAGAATATACAATGAATTCCAAAAATATCTGTGAAGATCAGTCTTAATTAGATGAACAGGGCTATTAGCTTTTTGCTTCTGAACAGTTTTGGCATCTCACTTTATCCTTTGAAGTTCAGAATGATTGGTATCTATAGGAACTCAGAATTCAGATAGTGTTATTGATTCTCCTAGTTCAGTATGTTGATTCTTGAACACAGCTACTTTATGAGTCTTGGCCGTGGCCCTAAGCACTCTATTTTCCAGTATTACCACCGGATACATACATGCCACAGACACATAACTGGGTGAACCTTTTCAGATTGTGACTCAGCTTTGCTAAAGTCCCCAATTAGAGGTGTCCAGGGTTCTTAAGCACACTCTATTTTTTTGCTTTGGACCTCGACTTTAACCGCTCAGTCTCAAGTTTTCACTTGACACCTTCACGCCACAAGCACATGGTTAGGGACAGCTTGGTTTAGCCGCTAAGGCCAGGATTTTATTCCTTTAGGCCCTCCTATCCACTGATGCTCAAAGCCTTGGATCCTTTTTATTACCCTTGCCTTTTGGTTTTAAGGGCTATTGGCTTTTTTTTTTTCTTGCCTTTTGGTTTAAAGAGCTTTTGGCTTTTTCTGCTTGCTTTTTCTTTTTCTTGCTCTTTTTTTTCGCATTTTTTTCTGCAAGCTTTGTTCTTCACTGCTTTTTCTTGCTTCAAGAATTATTTTTATGATTTTTCAGATTATCAAATAACATTTCTCCTTTTTCATCATTCTTTCAAGAGCCAACAATTTTAACATTCATAAGCAACAAATTCAAAAGACATATGCACTATTCAAGCATTCATTCAGAAAACGAAAAGTATTGCCACCACATCAAAATAATTAAACTATTTTAAAATTCGAAATTCATGTACTTTTTTTTCTTTTTCAGAAAATAATTTTCATTTAAGATAGGTGATGGATTCATAGGACATTCATATCTTTAAGACATAGACACTTAGATACTAGTGATCATATAGTAAAGACACAAACATAATTAAACATGAAGCATAGTAAACGAAAAATAGGAAAATAAGAACAAGAAGATTAAGGAATGGGTCCACCTTAATGAGGGTGGCGTCTTCCTCTTCTTGAAGGACCAATGGTGCTTTTGAGCTCCTCTATGTCTCTTCCTTGCCTTTGTTGCTCTTTCCTCATAGCTCTTTGATCTGCAGTCAATTGCTCTACCATTGAATTATGGAAAAACAAAAGCAATGCTTTTACCACACCAAACTTAAAAGGTTTGCTCGTCCTCGAGCAAAAGAAGAAAGAAGTGGAGAAGATGGAGGAGATGGAAGTGTGTGAATGGGTGGGTTTGAGAGGGAAATGGTTTGAATTTGAATGGTGAGGTAGGTTGGGATCCTGTGGGGTCCACAGATCCAGTGGGGTCAAGGATTTAGCATCCCTGCTCCAATTAGGCGTACAAAATGCCCTTATTGTGCAATCCTGGCGTTTAACGCCAGACTGGTGCCTGTTTCTGGCATTAAACACCCAAATGTAGCCTGTTTCTGGCGTTTAACGCCAGACTGATGCTTGTTTCTGGCGTTAAACGCCAGCTTGGTGCTTGTTTCTGACGTTAAACGCCAGACAGATGCTTGTTTCTGGCGTTTAAATGCCAAAATAATCTTCCTCCAGGGTGTGCTGTTTTTCATTCTGTTTTTTATTTTCCATTTGTTTTTGTGACTTCACATGATCATCAACCTAAAGAAAACATAAAATAGCCATGAAAAATAAATAGATATAATTAAATAATATTGGGTTGCCTCCCAACAAGCGCTTCTTTAATGTCAATAGCTTGACAGTGAGCTCTCATGGAGCCTCACAGATAATCAGAGCAAGGTTGGGACTTCCCAACATCAAACTTAGAGTTTGAATGTGGGGGTTCAACACCAAACTTAGAGTTTGGTTGTGGCCTCCCAACACCAAACTTAGAGTTTGACTGTGGGGGCTTTGGTTGACTCTGCAGTGAGAGAAGCTTTTCATGCTTCCTCTCCATGGTTACAGAAGGAGAACCTTGTGTCTTATAGTTTGCAATGTTTGCAAACCACAGAGCTTCCTGAATAGCAAACAATTGCTCATCCGGAAAGGTTTCAGAGATCTCAGTAGGAGGGAGGGATGCTCCTGCTACTGGTTCTATCCGGGACAGGTGATCAGCTACTTAATTCTCTGTTCCTTTTCTGTCTCTTATTTCTATATCAAACTCTTGCAGAAGCAACACCCATCTTATGAGCCTGGGCTTTGAATCCTGCTTTGTGAGTAGATATTTAAGAGCAGCATAGTCAGTGTACACAATCACTTTTGATCCTACTAAGTAGGATCTAAACTTGTCAATGGCATAAACCACTGCAAGTAATTCTTTTTCTGTGGTTGTGTAATTTTTTTGGGCATCATTTAAAACACTGCTAGCATAATAAATGACATGCAGAAGCTTGTTATGCCTCTGTCCCAATACTGCACCAATGGTATGGTCACTGGCATCACACATTAGTTCAAAGGGTAATGTCTAGTCTGGTGCAAAAATAACTGGTGCTGTGACCAGCTTAGCTTTCAGGGTCTCAAACGCCTGCAGACACTTTGTGTCAAACATAAATGGCGTGTCAGCAGCTAGCAGATTGCTCAGAGGTTTTGCAATTTTTGAAAAATCCTTTATAAACCTCCTATAGAATCCTGCATGCCCCAGAAAGCTTCTGATTGCCTTAACATTGGCAGGTGGTGGTAATTTTTCAATTACTTCAACTTTAGCTCGATCCACCTCTATTTCCTTGTTTGAAATTTTATGCCCAAGGACAATCCCTTCAGTCACCATAAAGTGACATTTTTCCCAGTTTAAAACTAGGTTGGTCTCTTGGCATCTTTTCAGAACAAGTGCTAAATGGTTAAGGCAGGAGCTGAATGAGTCTCCAAATACTGAAAAGTCATCCATGAAAACTTCCAGAAACTTCTCTACCATATCAGAGAAGATAGAGAGCATGCACCTCTGAAAGGTTGCAGGTGCATTGCACAGACCAAAAGGCATCCTTCTATAGGCAAACACTCCAGAAGGACATGTGAATGCTGTTTTTTCTTGGTCCTGAGGATCTACTGCAATTTGGTTGTAACCTGAATAGCCATCCAAAAAGCAGTAATATTCATGACCTGCTAGTCTCTCTAGCATCTGGTCTATGAATGGTAAAGAAAAATGATCCTTCCTGGTGGCTGTATTAAGCCTTCTGTAGTCAATACACATACGCCACCCTGTAACTGTTCTTGTAGAAACCAGTTCATTCTTTTCATTATGAACCATTGTCATTCCTCCCTTCTTAGGGATAACATGGATAGGGCTCACCCAAGGGCTATCAGAAATAGGATAGATAATCCCAGCCTCTAGTAACTTAGTGACCTCTTTCTGCACCACCTCCTTCTTGGCGGGATTTAGCCGCCTCTGTCGTTGAACCACTAGCTTAGCATCATCCTCCAATAGGATCTTGTGCATGCATCTGGCTGGGCTAACGACCTTAAGATCACTTATGGACCACCCAAGAGCTGTCTTGTGTGTCCTTAGCACCTGAATTAGTGCTTTCTCTTCCTGTGGCCCTAAAGCAGAGCTTATGATTAGAGGAAAAGTGTCACCTTCTCCCAGAAATGCATATTTCAGGGATGGTGGTAGTGGTTTGAGCTCGGGTTTAGGAAGTTTCTCCTCTTCCTGAGGAGTTTTTAGAGGTTCTTTTATTTCCTCTGGTTCCTCCAGATCAGGCTGAACATCTTTAAAAATGTCCTCTAGCTCTGATTCGAGACTCTCAGTCATATGGACCTCTTCCACCAGGGAGTCAATAATATCAACGCCCAGGCAGTCGTCTGATGTGTCTGGATGTTGCATAGCTTTGACAACATTCAACTTAAACTCATCCTCATTGACTCTCAGGGTTATCTCCCCTTTTTGGACGTCAATGAGGGTTCGTCCAGTTGATAGGAATGGTCTTCCTAAAATGAGAGTTGCACTCTTGTGCTCCTCCATTTCCAACACTACAAAGTCAGTAGGGAAGGCAAATGGCCCAACCTTGACAATCATGTCCTCAATTATGCCTGATGGGTATTTAATGGAGCCATCAGCAAGTTGAAGACAGATCCGGGTTGGTTTGACCTCTTCAGTCAAGCCAAGCTTTCTTATAGTAGATGCAGGGATTAGGTTGATGCTTGCTCCAAGATCACATAGAGCTGTCTTGGTGCAATTACCCTCTAATATGCATGGTATCATAAAGCTCCCGAGATCTTTAAGCTTTTCTGGGAAGCTTTTCAGAATGACTACACTGCATTCTTCAGTGAGGTAAACTTTTTTAGTTTCTCTCCAATCCTTCTTATGACTTAAGATCTCTTTCATGAACTTAGCATAAGAGGGTATTTGCTCAAGTGCCTCTGCAAACGGAATCTTTATTTCAAGAGTCCTGAGGTAGTCTGCAAAGCGGGCAAATTGCTTATCCTGTTCTGCTTGGCGGAGTTTTTGAGGATAAGGCATTTTGGCTTTGTATTCCTCAACCTTAGTTGTTGCAGGTTTATTGCCTACAGATGTGGATTGGGAAGCCTTTTTAGAAGGGTTGTTATCAGCACTTGTATGTGTCTGATCCCCCACTGGCATTTGAATACCAGGGGTAGAAGCTGGAGTGGCGTTAGACGCCAGCTCCTTACCTGTTTCTGGCGTCTAAACGCCAGAACTGTGCTCCCTTTGGGCGTTCAACGCCAAACCCTTGCTTGTTTCTGGCGTTGAACGCCAGGAATGAGCATGGTTTGGGCGTTCAGCGCCAGCATTATTCCTCTCTGAGCTCTGATTGTCCTCAGAGGGATTTTGAGTAGCCATTTGTTCATTTCTTGGCTTCCTGCTGCTTTGAAGTGAGGTATTTAATGTTTTCCCACTTCTTAATTGAACTGCTTGGCATTCTTCTGTTATTTGTTTTGACAGTTGCTTTTCTGTTTGCTTCAACTGTACTTCCATATTCATATTAGCCATTCTTATTTCTTGTAATATCTCCATGAACTCGGCTAGCTATTTTGTTAGAAAGTCTAATTGCTGATTGAATTCATTAGCCTGATCTACAGGACTGAGTTCAGCAGTTACTGTTTTAGCTTCTTCTTTCATGGAAGATTCACTGCTTAGGTACAGATGTTGATTTCTGGCAACTGTATCAATAAGCTCTTGAGCTTCTTCAATTATTTTTCTCATATGTATAGATCCACCAGCTGAGTGATCTAGTGAAATCTGAGCTTTTTCTGTAAGTCCATAGTAGAAGATGTCTAATTGCACCCACTCTGAAAACATTTCAAAGGGGCATTTTCTCAGCATCTCTCTGTATCTCTCCCAAGCATCATAAAGAGATTCATTATCTCCTTGTTTGAAGCCTTGGATGCTCAGCCTTAGCTGTGTCATCCGTTTTGGAGGAAAATAGTGATTCAGGAATTTTTCTGACAGCTGTTTCCATGTCCTTATGCTGTTCTTAGGTTGGTTATTTAACCACCTCTTAGCTTGATCTTTTACAGCAAATGGAAACAGTAATAATCTGTAGACATCCTGATCTACTTCCTTATCATGTACTGTGTCAGCAATTTGTAAAAATTGTGCCAGAAATTCTGTAGGTTCTTCATGTGGAAGACCGGAATACTGGCAGCTTTGCTGCACCATGATAATGAGCTGAGGATTCAACTCAAAGCTACTAACTCTAATGGAGGGTATACAGATACTACTCCCATATAAAGCAGTAGTGGGGTTAGCATATGACCCCAGAGTCTTCCTGGACTGTTCATTTCCACTTAGTTCCATGATGGAGCAAGGGAGATGGTATGGATGTTGATATTGTCTATTTTATTATAAGAATAATTTTCGAAATAATAAAATAAAACAAAAACCGAAATAAAAATAAAATAAATAAAGAAAGAAAATTAAAAATTAAAATTTATAAAAATTTGAAAAAGTTTATGAAGATTTTCGAAAAATTTGAGGAAAAAGAGAAAGTGGTTAGGATATTTTTGAAAAAGATAATAAAATATATATTAAAAATATCTTTTTTAAAAAAAAACTTAAAAAGATAAGAATTGAAAAATTTTGAAATTGAAATCTGAATTTTTATATAAAAATTTCGAAAATATAGTTTAAAATTAGTTAGAAAAGATATTTTTGTTTTGAATTTTGAATTTTATGATGAAAGAGAAAAACACATAAAAGACTTAAAATTTTTAGATCTAATGCTCCTTATTTTCGAAAATTTTGGAGGGAAAACACCAAGGAACACCAAACTTAAAAATTTTAAGATCAAAACACAAGAAAGACTCAAGAACACCTTGAAGATTCACAAGAACACCAAGAACAAAAGAAAGAACACCAAACTTAAAATTTTTAGAAGACTTTAATAAAATTTTCGAAAATTATGAAAAGATTAACAAGAAAACACCAAACTTAAAGTATGGCACAAGATTAAATCAAGAAAAATTATTTTTGAAAAAAGATTTTAAAAAGAAGATGCCCAATTGCCAAGAACATAGACCAACGCTCTAGCCAATTGGGAGTAAATGTAACACTTGTTCTAAATAGGTATATTCCTTTTGGAAGATTAATGCTTTAAAAAGAACACAAGTGAAACAAGAAAAGACACAAAACAAGAAAAATTAAAGATCAAACAAGAAAAATAAACAAGAACAACTTGAAGATCAAGGAAGAACAAAGAACACTAATACGAAAATTTTAAAGAAAAATATAAAATATGAAATTGACACCAAACTTATAACAAGACACTAGACTCAAAGAAAAATAAAAAATTAATAAAGAAAAATAATATTTTTGAAAAGAAAATAAAAGACTCTGACCCAATTGCCAAAATCTTCCTAATCTAAGAAATAAAATAAACCTTTAGTTGTTCAAACTCGAACAATCCCCGGCAACGGCGCCAAAAACTTGGTGCATGAAATGCAATCCCACTCTTTGACAATTCGCACAACTAACCAGCAAGTGCACTGGGTCGTCCAAGTAATACCTTACGTGAGTAAGGGTCGATCCCACGGAGATTATTGGTTTGAAGCAAGCTATGTTTATTTTATTATTCTTAGTCAGAATATCAATTAAAATTATCAGTTGGAATTATTAGAAAAATAAAAGAGCGTGAAATAAATAATCGTTACTTTAATAATGGAGAATATGTTGGAGTTTTGGAGATGCTTTGTCTTCTGAATTCCTGTAATGTAATATTCAACTTAATTCCAAAGTGCAAAGTTCCTTCCATGGCAAGCTGTATGTAGGGTGTCACCATTGTCAGTGGCTACCTCCCATCCTCTCAGTGAAAACGGTCCAGATGCTCTGTCACAGCACGGCTAATCAGCTGTTGGTTCTCGATCATGTTGGAATAGGATTCATTGATCCTTTTGCGTTTGTCATCACGCCCAGCAATCGCGAGTTTGAAGCTCGTCACAGCCATTCAATCCTTGAATCCTACTCGGAATACCACAGACAAGGTTTAGACTTTCCGGATCCTCAAGAGCGGCCGCCATCAATTCTAGCTTATACCACGAAGATTCTAATTAAGGAATCTAAGGGAAGCTCATTCAATCTGATGTAGAACGGAGGTGGTTGTCAAGCACACGTTCATGGATTGAGGAAGGTGATGAGTGTCACGGATCATCACCTTCTTCATAATTAAGCGCGAATGAACATCTTAGATAGGAACATACACGTTTGAATGGAGAAATAGAAACAATTGCATTAATTCATCGAGACGCTGCAGAGCTCCTCACCCCCAATAATGGAGTTTAGAGACTCATGCCGTCAAAGTGTATAAAATTCAGATCTGAAAATGTCATGAGGTACAAAATTAGTCTCTAAAAGTTGTTTAAATAGTAAACTAGTAACCTAGGTTTACAGAAAATGAGTAAACTATGATAGATAGCGCAGAAATCTACTTCTGGGGCCCACTTGGTGTGTGCTGGGGCTGAAACTTAAGCTTCTTACGTGCCTGGGCTGTTTTGGGCGTTCAACGCCAGGTTGTAACCTGTTTCTGGCGTTGAACTCCAACTTGTAACTTGTTTCTGGCGCTGGACACCAGACTGCAACATGGAATTGGCGTTGAACGCCAGTTTACGTCATCTATCCTTGAACAAAGTATGGACTATTATATATTTCTGGAAAGCCCTAAATGTCTACTTTCCAACGCAATTGAGAGCGTGCCATTTGGAGTTCTGTAGCTCTAGAAAATCCACTTTGAGTGCAGGGAGGTCAGAATCCAACAACATTAGCAGTCCCTTTTTTAGCCTGAATCAGATTTTTGCTCAGCTCCCTTAATTTCAGCCAGAAAATACCTGAAATCACAGAAAAACACAAATATTCATAGTAAAGTCCAGAAATGTTATTTTTAATTAAAAACTAATAAAAATATACTAAAAACCAACTAAATCATACTGAAAACTAAGTAAAAACAATGCCAAAAAGCGTATAAATTATCTGCTCATCAAGACCCTACTCCTAAGGTATGGGGTGAAGCATAAGGTTGCCACACGTTATCACCCCCAAACAAGTGGGCAAATCGAGATATCCAACAGAGAGTTAAAAAGGATCTTGGAAAAGACTATGGGGGCATCAAAAAATGACTGGCCGAAAAAGCTAGATGATGCTCTTTGGGCATACAGGATAGCCTTCAAAACACCAATTGGGATGTCCTCATATCAACTGGTGTACGGAAAGGCCTATCACTTACCATTAGAGCTGGAGCACAAAGCCTTGTGGGCTCTCAAGATACTAAACCTGGACAGCACTGCCGCTGGTGAAAAAAGGATCTTGCAGCTGCAAGAACTGGAAGAGTTTAGGTCGCAAGCCTATGAAAACACTAAGATCTATAAGGAAAAAGCAAAAAGGAGACATGATCTCAACCTGGCACCAAGAAGTTTCGAAGAAGGACAACATGTGCTTCTCTACAACTCCAAACTGAGACTCTTTCCTGGGAAACTCAAATCAAGGTGTTCCGGGCCCTTTCTAGTCACAAAAGTCTCACGTTATGGACACATAAAAATCATGGAAGAAAGCTCAAAGAGGACATTCACTGTGAATGGGCAAAGACTCAAGCACTACTTGGGTAGCATGGGAAAGACCCCAAACAGAAGTATAATCTCAACTAGAGAAGCCACCGTCGAGCTAGCGACGCTAAAAAAGTGGTTTGTTGGGAGGCAACCCAACCTGGGGTAGTCTCTTTTCATTATTGTCTCAATAAAGGACTCAAGTTGAATTCTCCGTATTGTGAGGAGCTAAGGTTGGTGTTGCACACCAAAACCTTCCAAGGGTGAATGAGAAACTCTAAGTTTGGTGTTCCACCAAAAGACTCACCCTGAAGAGTGTGTTGCAACCCTTCATTGATAAAGCATCTGCTCTAACAAACAGAGAAACTACTTGACGAATGTTTAATTTTTAATGCATTCTGAATAAAAGCACATGAGGTTTCTGCATATATTCAATTTGTTGCATTAGGTAAAGAGCTAGGTTTGGTGTTCACACACCAAATTAAGTTCAGAAATTCACAGGCATACATGCATGCTAACTACTTTCTAAGTGCTTGGGGAACCAAGCAACTTCCAATAGTTTTACAGGAAGTCAATCAATCTTAGGAAGGAACCATACATCATCATCTAAGGAAGACATCAGGAGGTTGTATTGAACTATCTCTGAGTTATAGTGCTCTAATTGAAAATATGATTGAATATTGTTCTCAGGGATATCCATATTCTGCTTGTTCTCTCCTTAAGTTACATATAAGTGTATTGGTCTAGGTCCCTAGCTTTCATTTTTATCTTACTTATATGTATGCTTGTCCTTTTAAGTCAATCAAAAGAAGATGTTATGAAAAAAACAAGAGTGGAGTTATCTTGTGAAGTAAATTCTGAATGTTTGTGGTATGGTGACTAATTAGCTAAGTTGGTTCACCAACAAGGTATATAGGCAACTATATGCTCTAAACTACATGCTTGAAACACATTGATAAACCACTATTTTATGATTTATCTTGTGCTCAATTGAATGGTTTTTATCAAGTCCTTGCCCACTTATTCATATGATTTGCATGGTTTTACATTCTCCTTCCTGATTTTGTGCTATGATTGAAAACATGCTTCTTTGGTCTTAATTTTGCTATGTTTAATTCTCTCTTATTACCATTCGATACCTTGATATGTGTGTTAAGTGATTTCAGAGATTACAGGGCAGGAATGGCTTAGAGGATGGAAAGAAAGCATGCAAAACTGGAAGGAATACAAGGAACTGAAGGAATTGCTAAAGCTGTCCAGCCTGACCTCTTGGTACTAAATCGACCATAACTTGAGCTACAAAGGTCCAAATGACGCGGTTTCAGTTGCATTGGAAAGCTAACATCCGGGGCTTCACAATGATATATAATTTGCCATAGTTGCTCTGAAGTTAGGTGACGCAGACGCGTGAATAACGCGCCCACATTGTATATGCGAACTTCAATCCACGCAAACGCGTGGACGATGCCTCCGCGTCACTTTCTCGCGACCTGTACGTACCAGAGCGGTTTCTGAGCTATTTCTGACCCAGTTTTCGGCCCAGAAAGCACATATTAGAGGCTATAAAGTGGGGGAATCCATTCATTCGTGAGAGATACTGGAGACATCATACAACATACATAGTTTGATAATTTAGATGTAGTTTTTAGAGAGAGAGGCTCTCTCCTCTCTCTTAGGATTAGGATTAGGACTCCTCTTAAAGGACTTAGGAATATTTTTATCTTCTTCATCACATGTTCAATGTTCTTTTTATTTATTTTCTCTTTTATTTGTTTGTGAACTTTTCGTGTTAGGATTTTCTTAATTAATATAATTTGAGGTATTTCAGACTCATGATTGCTTTCCTTTTTTTATATAAATAATTTAGATTTTTCCCTTTTGGCTTTGGTTGATTAATTGGTAACTCTTGAGTTGTCAAACTCATCGTGATTGATAATTAATATCTTTGCTGATTGATTTAGATTCCTATAACTCTAGTCTTTCCTTAGGAGTTGACTAGGACTTTAGGTGTTAAATTGATTTATCCACTTAACTTACCTTCATAGTTAGAGGTTGACTTAGTGGTAGCAAAAATATAATTCTCATCACCATTGATAAGGATAACTAGGATAGGACTTCCAGTTTTCATATCTTGCCAAGAGATTTTCTAATTATTAATTTATTTTTCTTATCAATTAAATTATTTGTTCAAACCTTTTCAAAACCCCAAAATATACCTTTGCATAACCAATAATAAATCATACTTTCCTGCAATTCCTTGAGAAGACGACCCGAGGTTTAAATACTTCGGTTATCAATTCCAAAGGGGTTTGTTACTTGTGACAACCAAACGTTTGTACGAAAGGATTTTCTGTTAGTTTAGAAGCTATACTTACAACGCGACCATATTTTTATATTTCTTTACCGACAGGAAATCCTATCGTCAAAATGGTGTCGTTCCTGTGGAATTGCAAACGTGTGCTTTATTATTGGTTATTGTAAATAATTTTTCAAAAAAATTTCAGATTTTTATTTTAAAATTTTTTATCTTATCTTATCTTAGTTTTAAATTTCAAAATTCAAATCTTTTTCAAAAAAAAATTCATATCTTTTTCAAAATCTTATCTTATATTTTTTTCAAAAATCATATCTTTTCTTTTTTTCAAAAATCATATCTTTTTCAAAATCTTATCTTATCTTTTTTCAAAAATCAAATCTTTTTCAAAATATTTTCTTTTTATTAGTTTTTGTTTCTATTTTCTCCTACTACCATGAACTCTCAACCCTTTGGCTATGAGTCTGGTTACAATTATGTTGCAGGAAGAGGAGATTACATTGAGAACAGGCATCAAGGTTGGAAAAATCAAAGATGGGAGGAGCCACAAGGATTTGATCAACCCTCATGGCAACAACCACCTCCAATGGACTATCAACAACCATTCTGTGATGCATATCAAGGCAATGGCTATGGTGAGCGCTCTTTTGATTATCAGCAACCACCACCATATGCCTATGAATCCCCTCCTCAACATGACTTTAGACTACCATACTCACAAGCCCTTTTCCGCCATTCACCTCCATATGACCCTATCCCATATCCACCATATCAACCACCCTATGAACCGTATGAACCATATATAGAACCACCCCAATTCCACCCCAATTACTCCCAAGAACCACCACCTCAATATACACCATCTCCATATCCATTAATCCAAGAGCACTATGATCCCACTTATGATAGCCGAGCACAACAAGAATCAAGGGATCGTCTCAAGGAAACAGTGGAAAAATTTCATTCAACCCTTCGCCAACTGGATCAAGCGATAAATCGATTACCTTCCCGACATTCGGACATTCAAGGAACCCCCATGGTTTCATGTGGAGAATCTACTGAAGAACGTGGCAGGAAGGAGAAGTTAGACACTCCGGTGAACAGTGAGTAGCACAATTTGGTATTGGAACAATTGGAAGAAGCTACGCCTGCCATTGAAGAGGAAGAAGTGGTTGAAGACTTAGGAGATGCAGAACCTCCATGGGAAACTCAAGTCACAGAGCCCCCTTCTAAGGAGTTTGAATTTAATGTTGAGGAGGGTGTACAACCTCCAAGGCATATCATGGTTGAAGACTTTGAAGGGGACGATCAAGAGATGGATTCAATCATTCAAGAATTCTTATTTACATTTGAATCCTTTTCCATTGGACTTGACATGGAGATTAAAGAAGAAGAAGCACAACCTCCCATGCCCTTGGTGAACAATGAAGAAGAAATTAAATTAGAAGAAAGCTACCAAGAGGAAGAGGTTGATATTGAAGAAGCTTGCAAAGAGGTGGTAGTTGTCAAAGAAGAACACAAAGGAGTGGAGCTTGCACGTTCATTAGAAACACCTCCCCCTAAGTTGCCATCATCCTTCACAACATTCAAGTGGGTAAAATTCATATCCCTCAGCTTTTTAATTCCACTTGAATTTGGGCTACTAGAGACGGATGGTCAACTTAGAGCTCTTTGTGGCATTAAGAGTAAGAGGAAGATGGTTAGTGGTAAGAATTGTCTTGCAAGGTTCATTATGGTTGGAAGCTTTAAGTTTAAATGCAAAGGTTGGTGTAGAGCTCAATTGAATGGATCTAGGAAGTTGTTTGGCCGCTTTAGTGAGAATTCAGATTACTTGCTACCTGGATGGAATCATGATGATCAACAAGAAGACGGGTGCAAAAGCAAGGTTTGGGACCCCGGAATTCAGTCTAGCAATCAATACTCTTGGGGCCTTGTCACTTGCTTTAACTTGCTTGAAGGCTTTTTGCACCTAGTTTGGGATCCCAGAGGCTACTGGAAATATAAACATTGGTGGAGATTTTTGGATGAATACAAGCACAAGCCACCATAACAGGGAGCTCATCAAATGTCCAACTTAAGGACTTTGACTAAAAATGCTAGGTGGGAGACAACCCACCATGGTATGATCGTCCCTTTTTCAGTTTTAATTCTAGTCTATTTTGTTTGTTTTTGAGTTTTGATTGAACCTGGAATCATGCATAGCATTCATATTAAACATTGCATTCTGCATACTGCATTATTAAAAAAACACGCACGCAACGTGTAAGCATCGCTGACGCGTCTGCGTCACAAGTGCATTCAAAAGAAAAGAAAATTGAACAGAGAGTAACGCGAAAGTGCGGCTGGAGGCGTGCCTTTGGCACAAATTGGTCCACGAAACTGCGTCGCTAACGCGTCCGCGTCATTTGGGCAAAATGCCTCCCACATGCCTCAAAATCGACGTAAAAAGGGTGTATGGTCGAAAGTTGAGCTGGAATTAGGCTGGACTCGTGCTAGTAGCACAAGCCCTACCACGCGAATGCATGCCCTACGCGTCCGCGTCATTCTTTAAACAAGGCCATCCACGCGATCGCGTCCAGCACGCGATCGCGTGACCCAAAGTTTTGGCAAAATGAGCTTTTCACCAAAGAGTTGCGTGGCCGTGAGGCTGCACTCGCGCTGAAAGCACGAATCACTTCACGCGAACGCGTGACCTACATGTTCGCGTCACTTTATCGAAGCGCTATCCACGCGACTGCATGCCCCACGCGCTCGCGTCGCCTGCTGACGTTAGAATTTTTGCCAGTAAAGAAGTTCATAAATACAGTCGCGTTGTAGATATAGTTTCTAAACCGACAGAAATCCCTTCGTACAAACGTTTTGGTTGTCACAAGTAACAAACCCCTTTAAAATTGATAACCGAGTATTTAAACCTCGGGTCGTCTTCTCAAGGAATTGCAGGGAGGTATGTTCTTATTATTGGTTATGAATCCTGTAAATTAGGGGTTTTAGAAATAAGGGAGAAGTATGACAAGTAATTTAAATGGCAATTAAAAATAAATAAATAACTGTAAAATAAACTTTTGGCAAGGTGTAAGAACTGGAAGTCCTATCCTTATCAATTGTGATGAGAATTGGGTTTGAATCCCACTTAGTTAACCTTTACTAACAAAGGAAAGTTAAGTGGATTGATTAGCTTAATTCTCAAGTCCTAGTCAACTCTTGTGGAGAGGCTAGCTTTAGAGCAGTCCTAGTGCAATCAGAATCTACCCATTTCAACCACTGTTTTATTTGACAGCTCAAGCATTACCAATCACTTAACCCAAGCCAAAAGGGGGGAAAATCTAAATTAAATTAAAAGCATTCGTATAAATAAAGCAAGGCAAAAGTAAATCTGAAGTACCTCAAATAATATTAATTAAGAAAATCATAACATGAATGTAGCATAAGCCAAATTGAAAAGATAAATAATAATTCGAGTAATAAAATAAAAGCATTAGAGTATCCCAAATGGAAGAAAAATATAAAGTAAAAGGAATATAAAACCTGGGATCAAGAGTCACTCTTAAAACTAAGAGAAGTCCTAAATCCTAATCCTAAAAGAGAGGAGAGAACCTCTCTCTCTCTGAAAACTACATCTAAAATAATAAAAAGAGAATTATGAATGGTATCCTCATGAATGGATGCATTCCCCCACTTTATAGTCTCTAATCTGTGTCCTCTGGGCCGAAAACTGGGTCAGAAACAGCCCGAAAATCACTTCCAGCATTTTTTGGTCCGTACAGGTCGCAGAAAAGTGACGCGGCCGCATGGCTCACGTGGCCGCGCGGGTTGCGTTCCTGCCAGGTCACGCGTCCGCGTGACCCACGCGTTCGCGTCACTTGGCATCAGGGCAGCTATGGCAAATTATATATCAAATCGAAGCCCCGAACGTTAGCTTTCCAACGCAACTAGAACCGCGTCGTTTGGACCTCTGTAGCTAAAGTTATCACTGTTTGAGTGCAAAGAGGTCTGGCTGGACAGCTTAGCAGTTTCTCCAACTTCTTGTATTCCTTCCACTTTTGCATGCTTCCTTTCCATCCTCTGAGCCATTCCTACATTGTAATCTCTGAAAATACTTAAAACACATATCAAGGCATCTAATGGTATAAAAGGAGAATTAATATTAATAAAATTAAGGTCAAAGAAGCATGTTTTCAATCAAAGCACATAATTAGGAAGGCAAATACAAAACCATGCTGACCAAGACCAAGATATTGGCGAATACCACATATGATCAAGAAAAGAGTACCTATAATCACATGAAAACCATGAAAGCCAGTTGCTAAGAAAAAGGTAGAACCATAAATACTATCTGAAATAGTGAAGGGTGCTTGATAATATTCCATTCCTTGAAAGCCAGTCCTCCAATCACCCTGAGCTGAAGATCTACTGATCCCGGGAACTTCTGCCGTGGAAGGGATTCAGCAACATTAGCTTCTAACTGAGCCGTAATCCAGTATTGAAGTAGAAACCCTGTTATTAACCTCCCTTGGAAGCAATGCCTATCTACTTTCCCCTGCTGCTAGCATCCAGCTTCAGATCTTTAGGCTTTTCCCCTCAAAATAGTATGAATAAGTGGGTAAAGAGTTGATAAAATCCACTCAATTAAGCACAAGATAAACCGTAAAATATGGGTTTATCAACCTCCCCACACTTAAACAATAGGATGTCCTCATACTAAGCTCAAGAGAAACTATAAAGATGAAGAGGAATGGTAAGATGTATGAAATGCAACCTATCTATATGAATGCAACTACATGCAAAAAAATGTTCCTACCTACTTGGGTTAAAAGTAAATAAATTCTCCAAGACAAACATAAATCAGATTTCACTAATTAAAATTATACAGTAAAAACAAGTAAACTTGTAAGAAGATAGCTTATGAAAGCAGGGAACATAGAATTAAGCACTGAACCCTCACTGGTAGTGTATATCACTCTAGTCTCTCAAGTGTCTAGGGTCAATCACTCTATTCTTCCCTAGTCATGCTTTCTAAACCTTGTTCTTCATCTAACCAATCAACAAATATTTAGCATACCAATGCAAACATCATGAGGTCTTTTCAAGGTTGTAATGGGGCCAAGGTAAGGGTGAAGGTATATATATGGCTAAGTGAGCTATAAATTGAATCCTTGAGTAGTCTAAGATCTCACTTGACATATACATACTATAAAAATTTTAAAATCATACTTAGCTTCCCATAATTTTCCCACTTTTTATCACATACTCATGTATCAAATTTATTTTTGATTTTATTTCCGTGTGCATTGATTTCTCTACTAAACTTATTATTGGGGTAATTTTGTCCCCTTATTCATAAATATATAATAAAAATTTTTTTTAAACATAAACAGAACATATATCAATGCACATGGTGTTTTTAATTTAAATTTGTTTCACATGAGCATGCTCCCAAAAGTCCTTATTATTTTATTGAATTAATCTTTTCCAATCAACCCATGTTTCCATGTTTTTCCACACTTAGTGGATACACAACTTCTATCTTAAGCTAACCAAGGATTCAACTTGAGATTTTTAATTTGTTTTTCTGCTTAAGGCTAGTAATTGTGGTTATAAAACAAGAGGGGATTTAAAAGCTCAAGGGGGCTAACAAGGGTGATGTAAAAGGTAGGCTAATTTTGGGACAAGTGAGCTAGATTCAAACAATGGCCTCAATCATATGCAAGCATGCAAATATATTAAATATTGGACATATAGAATGGAACAAAATAAAGATTACAATCATAGAAAAGTGAACACACAAGAATAAAAATTTATGGTTAGATAAGGTAACCATGTAATTAGGCTCAAATCTCATAGGTTGTGTGTTCTTTGGCTCAAAAACCATGTTCCAATTACAACTTTAAACAAATTTTTAACATAAAAATTTTCAATTTAAATTAGTAAAATTTTTCAAAAATAGGGTCTTAAAAGAAATTTATTATTTTAACCAAGCAGTGCACAAAAATTAAATAAACATGCAATCAAACATGCAAATGCAACAATGAACAAATAAAGAAAATAAGAGTATTGGTGTTGAAAAGAAGGTAACTAACCCCTGGAAGTCGGTATTGACCTCCCCACACTTAAAGATTGCACCGTCCTCGGTGCGTGCTAAGATGTGCGAGTGGACGGGGGTTGTGGTTCCTCAGCTGGGGCTTCTTCGGTTCCTTTCCTTGCTGTTGATTTGGGAGTAGCTTGCTCCTTTCCTTTCTTGGTGGCCATCCTGAAAAAGGGAAGAGAAAGTAAATTAAATTCAAATAGATATATAGCAAAGAAGAGGACGGGAAAAGTGGTGATGGATGCACATTAGAATGTAATTGACATTAACACATGCTCTCGAGTACATGTGAAAAGCCATCAATGAAAAATAGCTAGTGCAGAAAATGACAAGTGAATGCAAGGTGTTTGTTGGCATGCCGGAAAAGGACATGAGTAGCATAGACCAAGCATTATTTGTAACAAACCATCACATTTGTATTGACAATTAAATTCAATTAAAACAACAGTAAAGGAAATTTGTGAAAAGCAAACATTGAATAGTAGAGTAAAGTAATGTAGAAAAGTGCATAATGCTATATGGGCTTTTTCACAAACACATAGCATGCATGGTAAATAAGGTATAGAAAGTATTAAATTGAACATGCAAGCACCCTTTAAAAAGTAATATATAATTGTCAAATAATTCTGCAGCAATCCACAATGACCCAAATAAAATTCCAACACCAATGAAAATAATGCAATGAATGAAAGTATGCAAATAAATTAAAATAAAATAAAAAGAAAAATAAGAAGAATTAGAAGGGAAGAAGAAAGGAGGGAGGAAAAATTAGGATTGGGGAAGAAAAGATAAGATATTTGGCAAATTAGGATAAGCTGTGCGGCGCAAGCGACGCGGACGCGTAGGGCACGCGTTCGCTCGATTGTGCTTTAAGTAAGGGGATGTAGTCGCGTCGGTCACGCGGTTGCGTGACCCATGTTATGCTTCTGGCGCGAGTGCAGCCTCGCTCCAGCACAACTCTCTGTTCAAATTAATTTATTTGCCAAAATTGGGGTGACGCGATCGCGTGGGTGACGCGATCGCGTGGATGGCCATTTTTGGAAAACGACACGGCCGCGTGGGGCATGCGGTCGCGTGGGAGGGCTTGGGCTTCTAGCACGAGTCCAGCCCAATTCCAGCACAACTTTCGGCCATGCACCTTTTTGACGTCGAAAATCAGGACACGCGGTCGCGTGGGAGGCCATTATGCCCATGTGACGCGGACGCGATCGCGTGGGTCGATTTGCGCCAGTGGCACGCCTCTAGCCACGCTCCAGCGTGACTCTCTGTTCATTTTTATTTTCTCCCCTCTCCTTGCGACGCGAACGCGTCGCTGATGCGGTCGCGTCGCGTGGCATCTTCTTTTTTTTTATGCAGTATGCAGAATGCAATGCTTAATGTGAATGCTATGCATGATTCCAGGTTCAATAAAATAAAATAAAACTCAAAAACAAATAAAACTGAATAAAATTAAAATTGCAAAAGGAACGATCATACCATGGTGGGTTGTCTCCCACCTAGCACTTTTAGTTAAAGTCCTTAAGTTGGACAATTGGTGAGCTTCCTGTTATGGTGGTTTATGCTTGTACTGATCCAGGAATCCCCACCAATGTTTGTACTTCCAGTAGCCTCCGGGGTCCCAAACTAGGCGCAGAAAGCCTTCAAGTAAGTTAAAGCAAGTGATAAGGCCCCAAGAGTGGTGATTGATAGAATGGATTCCGGGGTCCCAGACCTTGCCTTTGCACCCGTCTTTGTGTAGATCATCATGATTCCATCCGGGTAGCGAGCAATCTGAATTCTCACTAGAGCTGCCAAACAACTTCCTAGACCCAGTCAGTTGAGCTCTAAACCAACCTTTGCGTTTGAATGTTGAGCACACAACCAAGTTGAACCTTGCAGGATAAATCTTATCACTGGCCATCTTTTTCTTACTCTTAATACCACAGAGAGCTCTAAGTTGACCATCCGTCTCCAGTAGTCCGTATTCAAGTGGAATTAGAAAGCTAGGAGATATGAATTTCACCCACTTGAATGTTGTGAAGGATGATGGCAACTTAGGGGGAGGTGTTTCTAATGAACGTGCAAGCTCCACTCCCTTGTGCTCTTCTTCGACATCTTCCACCTCTTGGCAATCTTCTTCAATATCAACATCTTCCTCTTGGTGGATTTCTTCCAATTCAATCTCTTCTTCAGTGTTCACCAAGGGCAAGGGAGGTTGTGTTTCTTCTTTTGTAATCTCCATGTCAAGTCCAATGGGAGAGGATTCAAATGTAGATAAGAATTCATTAATGATTGAATCCATCTCTTGATCGTCTCCTTCAAAGTCTTCAACCATGATATGCTTTGGAGATTGTACACCCTCCTCAACATCAACTGTAACGTCTCTAGCGGAGTTATCCTCAGCTTTGGATTCCCATGGAGGTTCAGCATCTCCTAGATCTTCAACCAACTCTTCTTCTTGAACAATGACAGCTTCTTCTACTTGTTCTAGTACAAATTCATTTCCTATTTTGTCCACTAGAGTTTCTGGTATCTCTTTCATGCTCCGCTCTTCATTAGACTGTCCACATGGAGTTGTGGCTAATCCTTGTATATTTGAGCGCCTAGAAACCCATTGAATTATTGCTTGCTCCAGTTGTCGAATGGTGGTTTGAAGATTATCTACTGTTTTCTTTAGGCGAACCTCTGCTTCTTGGGTTGCCGGACTTGGACATGATACAAAATAGGGTGGTGGTGATTGGGAGTGATTGGGTTGGTACTGGGGTAAGGAAGGATCATATGGTGGCGAATGATGAAAAGAAGCTTGTGAGTGTGGTAGTTCGAGGTTATGTTGAAAAGGTGGCCTATATGCATGGGGTGGGGCTTGTTGGTAGTTACAAGGTTGTCCACCGTATCTTTCAGCTGGTATGCATTGTAGAATGGTCTTTGTCCAGGATATCTCGGAGGGTGTTGTTGCCTAAAGGGTTGATTAGATCCTCTTGGCTCCATCCATCCTTGATTGGTCTGACCTTGATGCATATTCCTGGTGTGGTTTCTATTTCCTTCAACAAAGTTAGAACCAAACTCAAAGCGAGAGAGGTGAGAATTCATACTAGATATCAGAAATAAGAGGGAAGAGCTGAAACAGATAAACAATTAAAATAAATATATATATATATATATATATATATATATATATATATATATTTTTGAAAAATATTTACAATAACCAATAATAAGGCACACGTTTGCAATTTCCCGGCAACGGCGCCATTTTGACGTTAGGATTTTTGCCAGTAAAGAAGTTCATAAATACAGTCGCGTTGTAGATATAGTCTCTAAACCGACAGAAATCCCTTCGTACAAACGTTTTGGTTGTCACAAGTAACAAACCCCTTTAAAATTGATAACCGAGTATTTAAACCTCGGGTCATCTTCTCAAGGAATTGCAGGGAGGTATGTTCTTATTATTGGTTATGAATCCTGTAAATTAGGGGTTTTAGAAATAAGGGAGAAGTATGACAAGTAATTTAAATGGCAATTAAAAATAAATAAATAACTGTAAAATAAACTTTTGGCAAGGTGTAAGAACTGGAAGTCCTATCCTTATCAATTGTCATGAGAATTGGGTTTGAATCCCACTTAGTTAACCTTTACTAACAAAGGAAAGTTAAGTGGACTGATTTGCTTAATTCTCAAGTCCTAGTCAACTCTTGTGGAGAGGCTAGCTTTAGAGCAGTCCTAGTGCAATCAGAATCTGCCCATTTCAACCACTGTTTTATTTGACAGCTCAAGCGTTACCAATCACTTAACCCAAGCCAAAAGGGGGGAAAATCTAAATTAAATTAAAAGCATTCGTATAAATAAAGCAAGGCAAAAGTAAATTTGAAGTACCTCAAATAATATTAATTAAGAAAATCATAACATGAATGTAGTATAAGCCAAATTGAAAAGATAAATAATAATTCGAGTAATAAAATAAAAGCATTAGAGTATCCCAAATGGAAGAAAAATATAAAGTAAAAGGAATATAAAACCTGGGATCAAGAGTCACTCTTAAAACTAAGAGAAGTCCTAAATCCTAATCCTAAAAGAGAGGAGAGAACCTCTCTCTCTCTGAAAACTACATCTAAAATAATAAAAAGAGAATTATGAATGGTATCCTCATGAATGGATGCATTCCCCCACTTTATAGTCTCTAATCTGTGTTCTCTGGGCCGAAAACTAGGTCAGAAACAGCCCGGAAATCACTTCCAGCGTTTTCTGGTCCGTACAGGTCGCGGAAAAGTGACGCGGCCGCATGGCTCACGCGGCCGCGCGGGTTGCGTTCCTGCCAGGTCACGCGTCCGCGTGACCCACGCGTTCGCGTCGCCTGGCATCAGGGCAGCTATGGCAAATAATATATCAAATCGAAGCCCCGGACGTTAGCTTTCCAACGCAACTGGAACCGCGTCGTTTGGATCTCTGTAGCTAAAGTTATCGCTGTTTGAGTGCAAAGAGGTCAGGCTGGACAACTTAGCAGTTTCTCCAACTTCTTGTATTCCTTCCACTTTTGCATGCTTCCTTTCCATCCTCTGAGCCATTCCTGCCTTGTAATCTCTGAAAACACTTAACACACATATCAAGGCATCTAATGGTATAAAAAGAGAATTAATATTAATAAAATTAAGGTCAAAGAAGCATGTTTTCAATCAAAGCACATAATTAGGAAGGCAAATACAAAACCATGCAAATAGTATGAATAAGTGGGTAAAGAGTTGATAAAATCCACTCAATTAAGCACAACATAAACCGTAAAATATGGGTTTATCACCTGCGCCGCACAACTTATCCAAATCAGCCAAATATCTTATCTTTTTCTTCCCCATATCTAAATCTTTTCTTTCCCTCTTATTTCTTTCTTCCTCCTTTCTTACTTTCTTTTTCTTTTTCATTAGTGTTAAAATTCTCTTCTTCAACTATTGCATCTTTTCTTGAATTATTCTGGTACTTCATGACTTGTTTTATTCTAATTGGGTATTATTATTCATAAGTCAATGCTAATTTTTATAATACTGATATTCCTTTTGCATTGATATGCACTTACACTATCTTGCATTACCCACACTCTCTTCCCCATTGTTGCAACTTTTTGCACTATTGATATGCCATGTGCTTTTATTATTTTCTCACTTGCATGTTGTAGCTACCATGTAATTGAGACATTTATTATTTGGCATTAACACCCATATTTTATTTATGTTCTTATCTTTATTTTTGGGTTACTTTCCTTCCTTTTTCTCTTCTTTCAGGATGGCCACCACGAAGAGAGAAAAAAAGCTTCTTAATGGGGAGACAGGCAAGTCAATCTGCAAAATCTATAGAGAAAGACATCAGTTGGAGTAGCCCGTCCACTTGTACATCTTAGCATGCACCGAGGACAGTACAATCTTTAAGTATGGGGAGGTCGATACTGATCTCCATGGGTTAGTTATTCTCTTCTCAACACCAATATTCTATTTTCTTTGTTTGTTCATTGTTGCATTGCATAATAGATTGCACGTGTAGTTGATTGTTTGCATTTAAATACTGCTTAGTTGAAAAATAATAAGTTTCTTTTAAGACCCTATTTTTAAAATTTTCACTAATTTAAATCAAATATTTCTATGTTAAATTTGTTTGAAATTGTATTTGGAACATGGTTTTTGAGCCAAAGAACACACAACCTGTGAGATTTTGAGCTTATTTATATGGTTACATTATTTAACCATAAATTTTTATTCTTGTGAGTTTTCTTCTCTATGATTGCAATCTTTACTTTGTTTCAGTCTATATGTCCATTATTTAGTGTATTTACATGCTTGCATATGATTGAGGCCATTACTTATTTTTGCTCACTTATTCCAAATAGCCTACCCTTTCAATCACCTTTGTTAGCCCCATTGAGCCTTTTATCCCTTCTTCTATTTTATAACCACATTACTAGTCTTAAGCAGAAAAATAAAATTAAAAATCCCAAGTTAAATCTTTGGTCAGCTTAAGATAGAAATTGTGTATCAACTAAGTGTGGAAAAATTTATAGGAACATGGGATGATAGGACAAAAGGTATTAAAGTGAATACATTATTTGAAATTTGGGAAGCATGCTCATGTGAAATCAAAATAATTAAATCACCATGTGCATTGAAAAAAAAATTATTAAGTAATTAAATAAGGGAATACAAAAAAAAGAAAAAGAAAAAAATATATATATTACTGACGTGGCAGAAATTGGCAAGTTAAGAAATTATCAATAGAAATACGTTGCAAGTACAGTCCTCAACCAGCCGAAAATCCATTTATCAATTTAAAAGGGTTGTCACAAAGATTAAAATTAAAATACTGGGAATATGAATCCCAGGTCATCTCCCAACGAGTTGCAGAGAGATGTGCTATTTTATCAATCAGGTGTTTTCAAAAATGGTTGAGTTGATAGACAGGAAATTAATTTAGAGAATTTAATTAATCTTAAATAAAAGCCTTGACCAGGAGTAGATTAGTTGGAAACCCTATTCTTGTTGAAGTACTCTCAAGATTAATTGATAATTGAATGTTGCTCTGTTTAGTTATCCCAAGCACCAACGTTAGTGACACTCACCTTTGTCACTAACGTTGGACCAACCCAAGAGTGCCCACGTTAGTGGTCATGTTAAGACCAATAACGTGAGGAATAACGTGGAGCTAAGCATGATAAGCCAACGTTAGTAACACTCACCTTTATCTCTAATGTTGGAGATGACAATCACTACTACGTTAGTAGCCACGTTAATTCTAACGTGGGAAGGAGGGGCGTTTGGAGCGTTAGTGACAAAGGTAAGTGTCACTAATGCTCTCAAAGCTTAGACATGTCCACGTTAAGAGTCACGTTAGTTATACTAACGTGAACGCTAACGTAGGGAAAGGGAGCAAAAGGCAACGTAATTGGAAAATGTGAGTCCCAATAACGTTTGTGAAGGACCAAGAGGCGACGTTAGTGGTCACGTTAGCGCTACTAACGTTTAAGTTAACGTTGATCATTTTGGGTTAGAACGTTAGTGAAAAAGGTGATTGTCACTAACGTTCTCGAATCCACATCTTCACTTAACGTTAACGCCACTAACGTCCTAACTAACGCCCATGCCTAACTCACACTTTTTCTGCAAACAAAGCTGAGCCCACTGAAGATTGTAACTACTTCAACTCAAGATCTAAGGCCCATATCCAAGACTTGAAGAACTCACTAGAAGATCAAGAAGAGTAGTATATATAGGAGTAGTTTTGAACTACAAAGGAGTTTTTGGCACTTTTGGAGAACTACCCTCTGTATATTTACTTTCTGCATTTTCTAGTTAAGCATGTACTCTTTTATACCATTGTCCATTTCCAGAGCTATGAACAACTAAACCCCTTTCATTGGGTTAGGGAGATCTGTTGTAATTTGATGGATCAATTATAGTTTTCATTCTTCTTCCTCTTTATTTTCTCTTGATTTTACTAGAAAGCTTTCAATCTTCATCCAATTGGTTAGTTGTCTTGGAAAAGAAACTCTCCATAATTGGATCTCCTCTAAGCCTTGAAAAAGGGATGAGGAGATCATGCTAGAAATGCTTTCTCATGTGGGACCAAATTGGGGTTTGGGTGGATATAGTGACATGTAATCCTCCCAACACTTTGATTTGAAAATACATGTGGTATAATCAGTGACCATACTTCATCTCTTTCCATGAGCAATTAAATCAAGAAATTGAGAAATTGTTCAAGCTTAGAGAGATTAGATTGCCAAGGAATTGGGATCCAATCACCTAAGATTGCTAAGGAGATCAATGAATGCATTGATTGAGGAAGAGATGAGAATGAACTTGAGCTGGAGAATGCAACATCTCCTAAGCCCAATGAATCCCCCATCTCTGATCTTACCCATTTTCTTTATTTTCTGCCATTTATTTCCATGTTCATTTTCCTAAATTTCCATTTAAGATTCTGCACTTTATTTTCTGCAATTTACTTCTCTGCTATTTAATTTTCTGCAATCTCAACTAAATTTCTGTTTAGCTCAACTAGCACACTCTTCCAACTAAAGTTGCTTGACCAATCAATCCCTGTGGGATTCGACCTCACTCTATTGTGAGTTTTACTTGATGACAAATTCGGTATACTTGCCGAAGGGAAATTTGTTAAGAGACAAGTTTTCGTGCATCAATAATCATAGCTCTAGTGACAACAACTGGTCAGCCGTTAGGATAAACACCTTGTGTGCATCAATAAAAATATCTATTTAGAGTTTCATCACGCTAGCATCTACTAAACACAATAGCTCATCATTATAGAATAAAATTTTATTATATAATTGGATTGTACAATAAATTATAGAAACTAAAGAAGTCTTTGTTGAAAAACTATGTATCTATTAAACACTAAGACAATATACAATGAAATAATGGAACATGCATAAAGATATTTTGAACAGACAGTAGGACCATACCCTTTCATGAATCTTAGCCTTAATGTATCAATTGCACTCTTTTAATTTAGAAAAAAAGTAAAGACAACTTTACATTTTTAATGAATTATCACTTTCAAATTACTAAAGATAGAGGAATGACACGTGTAGACAAAAAAGAATGATTCATTAACTCATATTTCATATTTTTTTAAAGATAATATAAAACTAGCAATACACTGTAATTCTATTTCTACAAATGATAAAGTTAATGTGAATATGATAGTCTATAAAGTTTATTTCTATACTTCATATCTGTGACTTGCGTTCTGTATTATGTATGTAGAACTGCAATTAAGCTAATCTATTTATATTAGAACTTTGAAGAACAAATAGAGCTAGCTATATATAGATTGCAAATTACATGTAAATAAGTCTCAAATAAATTAACTCACCCACAATAAGTTCAATTCACAGATCATGATAACAGCAATAAATTGCACAAATAAAAACTTAATTTCAAATTATAATAATAACACATAGCAGAAAATTCATTGAAACAAATTGCATAAATACAAAATTAATTTCAACAACATCAATAAAAAAGAGCAACACAATAATTTAGTACAACTTTCAATCCTTCCATTAATCGTTTCAGATTCTTCAGACCAAGAAATAAAATCTGCATTAAATTTGAAGTTTCAATGTATCAAAATAAAATCTAAGTCCAAAAGAACCCAAAAAAGGGGATGACATCGATGAAAAGGATAAGTGAAGTGGTAGACTTACCACAATTGACGGTGACATTGAGCAATACTTGTTATTGTAGACTTTAGACGAACAACGAAAAAAGCCGCACAGCTCAACTCTTGCAACAATTAGAGGAAATTTTAGGAAGGATGAGAGCAACACGGCCCGTGATTACAGAAACTTTGTCCATGGAGGAACTTGCACGACCCATGAAAAGAGTTGTGCACGACTCGTGAAAAGTCTCATAAATCCTGCCGACAAACTCTTTTTCTTCCTCCAATCACTGGTAAATAGGAAGTGACTTGGAGATTCTTCGAGGGATGATGAATCAATAAAGAATGTCAAAATGAGAGAAAAAGTGTGAAATAACAGTAAATGAATGAAATTTGAAAAAATAAGAGAATAATGGAGACTCGAAATCAATGATAATGGAAATAGAATGAAAATTGAAATATGGTTTGAGAAAGACAGAAAACTATCTACAAAAATTCATTTTGACGGTTAACATTTAGAAATTTTTGAATTTGAATAGAAACAATTGAATTGAAAAGTTGAGAGAGCGCACGCACGTGTGGCTTCACTACGAAGGATAAAAGCGCATCTAATCCTGAAGGATACTACGGAAAAGCATAGTTATAAATATCAGACCGGACTTGCTGGTTTGACCGAAAAACCGATTACTTGACCGGTCTAGTTGAGTAATTCCGACCGTATAAGGGAAAGAATCAGAGCGAACCGGTTTTAACCGTTCGGTTTTGATAAAAATCAGCAAACCAGCGGTTTTGGGTAACCAGCCGGTTTGAAATCCTCTCTTTTTCCCCTTACCAAAACGTCGTCGTTTTGGTCCTTTAAAAAAAAAATGGAAAAAAACCCTAACCCCGATGTCCCAAATGCCTAACCCTCCCCTGCTGCTCGAAGACTCTCTTCCTCACTTCAACACGCCATCGTCTCTCAGTCTCTCTCAATCTCACTCCAGAACGACGATCGCCGGCCGTCTCCGAGTCTCCTCTGCTTCGTCTCGCAGGCTTGGGTGCGTCTCCGACTACGTCGCGTCTGTAGCTACCCTGTGCCATCGCGTCTTTGACTCGCAGTCGCAAGCAACCTGCCTCGTCGCGTCTCCTTGCTCCGCGTCTCTCGTCGTCGTCCCGTCCTCTCCATCGCTGCTACCTCCCCTCACCAGAGTCTGCTTTGCCGTGCTCATCCATGTTAGTCTCCTCATTTCTCTGCGTTCGTGAGGTGAAATCCCTTCGCCCTTCTCTCTGTTTTTCTTTAGTTATTCAGTTGAATTTTAATGTGATTGAGTGAGTAAGTAACTGATTAATGATGTTGAATTGTTGATTATGAATCTGTTTATATTATATTGTTAATTATAACTAGTTGAATTTGTTGATTCTTGGCCGTGTAACATAGATAGGTTAATGGCAGATTGCTGATTTTTTTCTGATTTGTAGTGTTTATGGTTGTTTTTGTTGATGTGTTATCTTAAGATACGATTGTCTGCTACAAAGTGGCTTTTATTTTGGACTTGTGATTTTCTTGGTGTTGAAGTTTTGGTTTTGTGATTAAATTGAATTGTCTCGTAGTAATATTTGGAAGTTTCTGAGGCCATTTAACGTATCAGTTTGTATAGTGGGCGCCTATTGGCAACATGGATACTGAAAATTGAATGGGTAGTGTTCTAAGTGTGGTCTGTGGCGGCTCTGACCAATAAATTCAATTTATTTTTTTAATTTATTTAAATTCAAATTTTTAATAGATTTCAGAAATATGGAGGAAACCAAATAGTGACAACTATTACAAATGTATTTCCAGACCCAAGAATCAACCCAGTATGTATATTATATATTTGTCTTTATATGTTTATCTATACTTATTGCATTTGATTCACTTGTAAATGCACATTTTAATAATTTCAGAATCACAAAAGACTAATGGTTATCTTGTTGTTCATGCCAATGGTGGATTGAATCAAATGAGAACTGGGGTAAAGATTTAAGAAGACTCTTAATTTTGCCTTAGTTATATGATTATTTGTAAATGTAATATCACCTAACCACACCACAGAAAAGATTAATATAATTTATCCTGTAATTTAATTCAAAAGTGAGTCCTTTTTTCTTTTTCCAAAATGAATATTGATATTTATGTTAATATGCTAATCCTATGAAGCTTGATTTAAATGCAGATATGTGATATGGTTGCAGTGGCAAAAGTAATGAATGCTACTTGTTCTTTCTTTCCTTGATCATAGATAGTGTTATTTTGATTGTATCAAATTAAGATACTATTGTAGTAGTACTAACTAATTTCATGTTTATTTTTGTATTAGTTATCTTTAGAATTTGAGACTTGATTGTTCTTAAATATTGGTGAAGATATGTATTTTAAATTTTTTAAGTTTTGGACTTTTTTTTATTTATGTGAGACCGGTTTTACCGGTTCAACCAGTAATTTATCGGTTGAACCAATAAACCAGTAAACCAGTAACTTGACCGGTTTGATTACCGGTTCAGTTCTTACAACTATGCGAAAAAGAAAACGGACTTTGTAGTTTGTACATATTAACGTATGTTTCTATTTTGTAGAGTTCCTCAAATATTTTAGCTGCCGTTTCTTCGTCACTAGATTCTCACTCTTATGCATGCCAACCATTACGACTCTTCCGTCTTCCTCTTCTTAACTCTCCCCTTCCAACAAGAACAACAACAACAATCTCTACGCCGTCATTTCTAATCTGCTGCGCTGTGCACCAATGTCGATTGCCACTCAGCACGTTCTTCAGGTGAGGGACAAAATTGAACTTTCCGACATTGAGCACAGGATCTTCGATAGGCTTCTCGCCACTCTCCGCCACTTCAACCTCCAAACTCAGCTCCGCGTCGCCGGCGGCTGGGTCCGTGACAAGGTCCCCCCCCCCCCCCCCCCCCCCCCTTCTTTTTTCTCTCTGTAGATAGCTCTTTAGCCTTAATTTTTCTGTTTGGGATTTGAATTTGGTTGGTTTTGCAGCTCCTAGGGAAGGATTGCTATGACATCGATATCGCTCTTGACAATATGATGGGCACCGAGTTTGCCCATAAGGTGACAAAGTACATGTTGTCCATCGGTGAAGGTAAATATTTTCACAAAGATGGCGTCATTAAGCCGTATGTTCCTCCCAAATTCTCTTCTTTATTATTTATTTATTTATTTTACAATTTTATTCTATGTTTCTCATGTGTTACTCTGTTTAGTCATGAAAATTGAATTCTTTGGAGCAATGTAGAACATAAATGACATTTTTATTTTTTGGCAGCAAACCTGACCGGTCAAAACATTTGGAGACCGCAATGTTGAATTTGTTTGGTATGCGGATTGATTTTGTTAACTTAAGGAGTGAAGAGTATACTGAGAATAGCCGCATTTCTTCTAAGGTATGTTTTCGCACACACTTAATGGTGTTCTTGCTATATGCATATTTCATCTTCTTTTCTTTTGATTTATTATCCTATAAGATAAGATGTTCTGCTAATTTCCTCCTAGTTGGAATCACGTGAATGTCTTGTTATCGATGAAGATTTCCTCTATGTTTTGCACTCTCCTTGTTTATGAAGCTAATTTTATGGCAGCATGAACATGCTGATTATCTACCATTGCAATGTGTGTGCGTGTGTATATTCTCCGCATGACCAAGTCAAATTCAACCAAATAAAGTTTTTCTTCATGTCTAACAGCAAAGCTTTGGCACACCTGAAGTGGATGCATATAGGAGGGATTTGACAATTAACAGGTATCTTTGTGTCCATATACCTAGGCTATGGCCTATCATTTTTTTTTTCTGTGAATGTTTGGTTGTCATGACAGCTTATTCTACAATATCCACTCTGACTCGGTTGAAGATTTTACAAAGAGAGGTTAGAATTGATGTATTGCCAAAACAAGTATAAGAATTACTTGACCCTTCCTCCCCTTCTTCCCTCCACACATTTCTTTTTTATATCTCCACATGTAACAATCTCATTGGCACTTTGCAGGGATCTCAGACCTTAAGTCTGGAAGGATAGTGACTCCTTTACCTCCAAAGGCTACCTTCCTTGATGACCCTTTACGAGTTCTTCGAGCCATTAGATTTGGTATACTTTAATTTTTGAAGATATTTGCATTTTTGTATACCCTGTGAATGTTTATATATATATATATATATATATGAAGATTAAACTAGGTTTCAAGCTCTGTTTAAGTGAGATGTTTTATTATATTTAGGTGTTAGATTTGAGTTCACTCTAGATGAAGATCTGAAAGTAGCTGCTGCATGTGGTGATGTGAAAGATGCTCTAGCTGCTAAAATTAGCAAAGAGCGCATTGGAAAAGAGGTATGCACTAACCCTCCCATTCCCTTCAATATGGATACTTAGGAAGTGGTTTTCAATTATGGAATGCTATTGGATATTTTAAAGGCAATAACTTATACATAAAATTGAAAATTTAGTCATCTATGTGCTTTTGTGTCTTATTTTGTAGATTGATCTTATGATATCTGGAAATCAACCTGTCAAAGCATTGACTCATATTTGTGATCTGACATTATTTTGGAATGTGTTCAGTCTTCCTCCTAAGTTTGAACCTGCTATTCCAGATGGATGTGAAAGGTAAGTTTGCAGTTTTTTTTTCTTTTTTTTTTTTTTATAATAGGTTAAAAGGTATAGAATGGTTGCAAATCCTTTTATTAGTTTCAACCACATCTTGCTCACAGAAAGAGTTAGCTGAATATTATTGCCACTTTTACCCAAAAAAATAAAAAAGAAGAAAAAATAATAGTATTTAGTGCACCACTAGCAACCTTAGATATTTGTTGTGAACTTCAAATTTGAAAGAAGTATCATTATAATATTTTGAAACGTGTGTTTTTGTATTCACAAACACAATCCTAATCATTTTTTATTTTTTCAAGTTCATTTCTTTTTTTTTCCCCCTTATCACATTACATGTTATAAAAGCCTTGTGAAATATATGGAGATGTTTGCAAAACCAAATCTTATGAAAAGGAATAGAGGTGAAAACCATAAGTTGGATGTGAGATGCATCAATTTTTTACATAAACGCATATGGTTCATCTTGGCTCTAGTATTCAATTAACTTTTGAAGAGCCACTTTTCTCACTTTTATTCCTTCACTACCTAAATGGCTAAACCCTATTTTTCCTTTTGGTTCTCTATTTTGTTTTTTGTTATTCACTTGCACAAGACAAAATGGTTATTTTTCTTGGCAATGGTGATCAGCTAATTTTTTCACTTTATCCAGGCTTTGCATTTCTTACTTGGATACTGCATGGAACCTTATCCATTTACTCAAAGAGTCAACCTTTAAAGTGAGTAATGTGCTTTTCATTTTTACCATAATCCATCTTCACATATATTGTTGTCACAATAGGAAATTGTTGTCATTCGATTATCATTTTTGGATTGCTTGATTATATTTGGTCATGATAAGTGATTCCTTTGTGTTACTTAGGACAAAGAAAGGAGATTGTCACTTTTTGCTGCATTGTTCCTCCCACTTAAAAATATCACTTACCAAGTTAAGAAAGCGAAGATGGTATGTGTCTCGTCCATTCTATGTGATACTATTTTTGAATTTGTAATGTTCTTTTTGAGCTTTGAACTGATACATCTAGCAAAGTGTCTAAATTAGAAATCTAGTGTCTTGCTTTGTTCTTTTTTCTCCCCCTTTAGTTGGTGTTTTCGAGTATTTCATATTAGACCTGTAGAAACCACAATCTATATTTAGTTAGACTTTATGCGACACACGTAGAGATGACAAGTTGACAACCACACTATTAGACAATCTTGGAAGGGACTGTTTGTCTCATTTCAAGGATTATTTATATTGAGCTCAAGTTTTATCCAATACTCAATTGAAAACTCAAGCTGATTTTATCCGTAAAATCTTATTTATGAGGAACATTTTAATATTGTTGTTATATGATGCAGTTTCTTTAGTTAGTTTTCTTGTATTCCAAATGACATGCTGGTTTAAGAGGATAATATTATTTTGAATTATAGGTTCCTGTTGTCAATTATATTATTGTTGACTCACTCAAACGAAACAAGGATGCAAAAATGGTTAGTTCCCATTTACCCTTAGTACATCCCAGAATAACAGAGTTCTAATGTTTTGTAATATAAATCATTTCAGTTTTTCAGAGTCTGGTTGATGTTTCTATTGGTTAATGTGTTTGTAATTGTATTTGTGTTTCAAAATCCAGGTGCTTGATTTACATCAAGCATCACAGAAATTCTTGTCATTGATTCCTTGTCTTGCATCTAATGAGGATTTGCAACCTGATGATGTTGATTGGATAAGAGGATTGATTGATGATGTCTCTATTGCTTCTAGAGTCCGGGTTCTAACAGGTACATTGTTCCTGGTCTGCTACCTTAGTATTGGCAGTATGCTTTTTTATTTCTTAGCTCATGTCCTCAATCTTCAGTCAATTCATTTTGCTAGTTTTGTAAGTTGTGTTGTATGCTAATTTTATTATGCTTTACTATGTTGTGATTTTCATCTAAATTATTGAGTTTTCTAGTGGAACTTAGCTATGGACACTCCCCTCAATTCACTTTATAATCATTGTTTCCTACATAGTATTTGCACTTCACTCAAGCCACAATCTACACTTTGCTTGTTAAGTAAGTTTATTTTAAGCTACTTAGCTCGATTACCTCAATTAAATGGAAGTATTTTTGCAATGTGATGCCCACCCAGCTCTTCTGCATCCGTTTCTCTAGGGTGTGACTGCTAAGTTATTTTACATTATGAATTGCATCTTAGATGACCAAGATTTTATATTTGATTTATTTAGGTTTTCTCTTGAGGGAGATTAAAGATTTATGGAGAGTTGCACTATTGGTATCCATATTATTACATCCCATTGGCATTAACGACACTGAGGATGAATCCTCACAATTGCACAAACGAAGAGATCTGTTTAATACAGTGGAGAGTTCTATAATAAAACTAGGTGAGCTATATTAGTCTTTGATACGTGTTTAACTTGTAGCATTGATGCTCGTGTCTCTTGCTTGCATCCTTTGAAGAATGAATGTGTAAGATGTGTATAGCTTTTACTGGAAATTTACTGCAGCATCTACCTGTTCTACTTCATATTCATAATCCTAGTTAGCTGAGCATTTGAAGTTATATCTCTTTTCTCTGTTCCATCTATGCTTGCCTTTGTTTTAGTTATAGTTTTCACCCTTTAGGTGAAGTTATGTAAAGAAAACCAATATAGGAGCATGGATGGCTTGAGTAAGATGGAGTGATTGGGAGCTCACGTTACGTAAGATATTAACATATTTTGGTGGATAACAGGCCTCGACAAAGTTTGGGAGGTGAAGCCATTGATCAGTGGCGAAGATATTAAGAATGTCTTACAGCTTGAAGAAGGACCACTCGTTAAGGAGTGGGTAAGTCATTTTGTTTACTGCAATTTTGTTCGCACAGTCATGTACACTGCACTAAATTTGAGGTTTTAATGTATCATTTTCACTTGCAGAAAGAAAAATCAATGGCATGGGAACTTGCCAATCCTTCTAGAACTACTGAGGAATGCATTGACTGGTTAAGAGAAACCAATTCTAAGCGGGTAAAGTTGGAGTGAGGTCGGAATGCCTTTGATCATTTGTCTGTTTCCATACCATGTCACCATGTCACCATGTCACCGAGATAGAAATACGGAACACCTTTGCCTTGGATGATACGAGGAATCACTTCATGCACACATGGCTTGTGAATGTTGTATGAAGCTCACAAGTAGGATAAAAGTATTTATGTATATAAACATGATATATGAATATATCTAAAATTATTTATAAAGATATGTATTTATATTAATTATTAAAATAAATTATTATTTAAAATTTAACTTTGTAAATTGTTCGTATTTTTTAAGCAATCCTTATATATAAAATTAGTTATAGAAAAAAATGTAGAAATAATCAAAATAAAATTGCATAACATAATTATATATTGTATGTAAGGACGGATCCATTCATGTTGGGGATTTTTAATTTTAATAAATAAATTAATTATAATAATTATTAAAATAAATAAGTTAAAAAATATTTACTGAAATAAATATTTTTCTTTTATTTCGTTTTCACTGTAAATGAGATAATTTTGTACGTGTTTTATTTAGGGTGTAAATGAGATATGCATAGTTTTTCAATTTTCATATATATCATTTACGCTATTAACGAGATATATGTATTTATAAATAATTAAATATAATTTTTGAAAATAACAAAATGTATTAATGATTTAAATTGGACCAAAAGAGGGATAACAACAATAACAACAAAGCCTTGTCTCACTAAGTGGAGTTGGCTACATGAATCAAAAGACGCCATTGTGCTCTGTCATGTATGACCATCTCATGGATGGTCTTCTTAAGTCTTCCTCTGCCTTTTGCCCTTTGTCTATCTTCCATCTCATCTTATCTTCCATCTCATCCACCCTCCTGACTGGATGTTTTATCGGTCTTCTTCTCACATGTCCAAACCACCTGAGATGCGATTCAACCATCTTTTCCACAATGGGTGCTACTCCAACTCTCTCCCTTAGATCTTCATTCCTTATTTTATCCAATCGCGTATGACCACTCATCCATCTCAACATCTTCATCTCTGCCACACTCAACTTATATTCGTGCTCTTCTTTAGCCGCCCAACACTCCGTACCATACAGCATAGCCGTTCAAAAGAGGAATGATTTTAAATAATAAGAAAGATAAGCAATCCATTTCAAATAATAAAAAAGATAAATTATCCATTTAAAATAACAGTTAAAATAACAGTTGAAATAAGTGAAAGTATACATAAGAAGTGAAAAGCACACATATAGGATTTATATAAAAATATGAAGGAGTACATAAAAATTTAAAATATAATTTAAATAACTTATTCCAGAAAGAACTCAATGGAGATAGATTGATGGAGATGGATTGATTGGTTGGATGATTTCGATTAATGAATAAGAGTCGATCCCTGTTCGATCGAGAGAAAGGTAACCATATTAACAGTGGGCAGTTTAACGGTGTACTTATGTTATGTTCAAAGTAAACGTGTTAACGTGCTTATTTTAAATGGAAATAAACTGTTGAAACATTTCATTCTTAAGAGTTTGATCCAATTTAAATCATTAATATTTTTTATTATTTTTAAAATTTATATTTAATTATTTATAAATACATATATCTTATTTTTACTGTAAACGAAATAAGAGATAAGTATTTATTTCAGTAAATATTTTTTAAATTATTTATTTTAATAATTATTATAATTAATTTATTTATTAAAATAAAAAATCCTTCATGTTGGTGTCGGAGACATTTGCCTCATTGAACATTTGAACTTTAGAAAAGAAAATAATAAATATATAAGTATTTATATAATGTCTTCATTGGAATAATGTGTCTGTCTCATATTTAAAACAAATTATTTGTGTTATAAAATTTTACGTTATTAGATAATAATATCATGCTAAAAAAATATTGTATCATAAATTTAATCTATTGAGATTAAAAAAAAATGAATAATTACCCAAATTAGCCCCGAAAATTTTAAAAGCGGACATTTTAGTCCTCTGAAAAAATTAATACACTAATTAATCTCCAATGCTTATTTCCGTTGGTCAAATTAGTTCCCAGTCCAATTTTTGGCGTGACTCAACAACGGAAACTGCTGAGTTGGCATGTTTAGTATCCAACGTGGCCAGTAACCTGCACAGGTGTCCGACACATACATATTGGTCCCCATCCTAATAAGCAAAACGGGGTCGTTTTGATTATGTACAAACACAGCATTGCAAGAGGAGAATAAAAGTTACATTTCTTCTCCTCTTTTTCAATCTTTTTCACTGCAAAAGACCTCAAACCCCAAACATTTTTCAGTTTTTACGGAGAGCCCTACCTCATCACCATCCGCCTCATCTCCCACCTCATCTTCAACATCACGATCGTGACAGACGTTGTTAATTTCATTCATCGAGGTTAGCATTCCGTTACCCAGATGTCTCTCTTGAATGCATCAGTACCAATTCGCAAGGAAAAGGCATTGAAGTGGATTTGATCACCACTGAAGAAGCACATTGAAGAAGGTGAGACCATGTTTGAATATGTTTATAGTTGTTAGAGTCGATATATTGTTTTGCGGTGTATGTTGCATTACAGAGCACAATACTATGTCTTCAGAGTCTCTTTAATTTTGTATGCATGTTTCTTGACAGTTACTAAATGTGTTGAATGAACATTTTTTAGTTTGTTTCTTTTAGGAAAATTGCCACAGTAGAACTAGGTTTATATGACTATGTTTGTTGATTATAAGTATTTATTCACACAGGTAGATGGAGGAATTTGGGATTCCTGTTTTCCACCATGGTGGACATTTTGTAAGGGATAACAATAAAGTTCTTCGATATATTGATGGAAGAGTTGACAAATTCCCTAAGATGGATATTGACCTGATATGCTTCTTTGACCTGTAAACTCTATTCAAAGGTTTGGGTTATTTGGATTACAAGGCTATGTACTGGTTTGATCCTACAGCACTTGACTTAGAGAGGGGGCTGCATCCTATAAAAGGAGACCTAGAAATTAATTAGATGCGTGAGAATAAACTAAAGAACAAGGACTTGAAGGAGTTTTATTTGTATTTTGATCACCTGATAATGATTACTCCTCTTGAGGGACTCGACATAGACTTTGACGTTGATGCAGATGTTGAAGGAGAGTCCAGTGATGATGGGGTGGGAAAGAAAAACTCAAAGATTGTTAATTTGAAAAAGAAGACTTCAATAGTTGATAACAGGGCCAAAAAATCTGCCAATGCAAAGTATGATGGAGCAATTGGTGCTGAAAGCCCAAAAACTTTTGGGCCTATTAGTGCTACAGGGCCAAAATCTACTGAGCCCACTAGTGCTGGAGTCTTAAAATTTCGTGGGCCTATTAGTGCTAAGGCCAATTCCAAGAACCCAAAAAATACTGCACAAAGGGGGTGCTGGGTCAACTTCATTTGGGACAAATTTTGGTGGAAAAGGAGCTGCTATTCTAAGATCAGAGGATGCAAATTCTGGTGAAGATGATGAACAAAGTGTAGAAAATGTGGAAGAAGAAGATCCAATCTTTGAGTATGAATCAGAGTCATTATTGACACCGGAAAGTTCTGAAGATGAAGGAGAGAGGTATGAATTTCCACAATTTAATGAAGCTGCCGGATTTGGAGAGGTGTATTTTGAATTGGGAATGGAATTTGCTACAATTGAGTCTTTCAAAACTACTCTGAAGGATCATGTTATTTATGAGGGAAGGAAGATTAGGTATATAAAAAATGATCAAAGGAGAGTTAGATATGATTGTGAGCATGGGATGGAGAGGATAAAAAAGCCAAGAAAGCCAAAGGGGGCCAAGGAGGCATCTACTAATGAGAATGCAGAGGCTGCAAATGAAGAGGCTGTGAATGAAGAGGCTGCAAATGTGACTTTTGGAACTGATTCTGTTAAAACTGTTACTGCTAAGGCCGCAGAAGTGGATGCTGGTACTATTGATGTGGTTGCTGTGGGTGGTGGTGCTATCAAACTTAATCCTTGTCCATGGCTAATTTATTGTGCATGGGATAATCAGCTAAAGAGTTACCAAATCAAGACTTATATACCTCAACACACCTGTGCCAGAGAATTTGGCAGCAATATGGCTGGTGCACGAAAATTATACTATGTAATTCCGCACAACTAACCAGCAAGTGCACTGGGTCGTCCAAGTAATACCTTACGTGAGTAAGGGTTGAATCCCATGGAGATTGTTGGCTTGAAGCAAGCTATGGCTATCTTATTATTCTTAGTCAGGATACCAATAGGGTTCTTTAGTTTCAATTGTAAAAAGTGAAAGGGCATAAAATAAGTAATTGTTACGCGATAATGGAGAATATGTTGGAGTTTTGGAGATGCTTTGTCTTCTGAATCCCTGCAACATAATGCTTTCTTACTTTCAAACATGTAAGGCTCCTTCCATGGCAAGCTGTATGTAGGGCGTCACCGTTGTCAATGGCTACTTCCCATCCTCTCAGTGAAAATGGTCCAAATGCTTTGTCACAGCACGGCTAATCATCTGTCAGTTCTCGATCATGTCGGAATAGGATCCATTGATTCTTTTGTGTCTTTCACTACGCCCAACACTCACGAGTTTGAAGCTCGTCACAGTCATCCAATCCTTGAATCCTACTCAGAATACCACAGATAAGGTTTAGACTTTTTGGATTCTCAAGGATGCTGCCAATGGATTCTAGCTTATACCACGAAAACTCTAATTAAAGAATCCAAGAGATATTCATTCAATCGAAGGTAGAATGGAGGTGGTTGTCAGGCACGCGTTCATGGGTTGAGAATGGTGATGAGTGTCACGGATCATCACCTTCTTCATATTGAAGTTCGAATGAACATCTTAGATAGGAACAAGCGTGTTTGAATAGAAAATAGAAATAATTGCATTAATTCATCGAGACGCTGCAGAGCTCCTCACCCCCAACAATGGAGTTTAGAGACTCATGCCATCAAAAAGTACAAAGTTCAGATCTAAAATATCATGAGATACAAAATAAATCTCTAAAAGTTGTTTAAATACTAAGCTAGTAACCTAGGTTTACACAAAATGAGTAAACTAAGATGGATAATGCAGAAATCCACTTCTGGGGCCCACTTGGTATGTGCTGGGGCTGAGACTTGAGCTTCTCACGTGCCTGAGCTGTTTCTGGAGTTAAACGTCAGGTTGTAACCTGTTTCTGGCGTTCAACTCCAACTTGTAACCTGTTTCTGGCGTTCAACGCCAGAATGCAACATGGAACTGGCGTTAAACGCCAGTTTACGTCATTTATCTTCGCGCAAAGTATGGACTATTATATATTGTTGGAAAGCCCTGGATGTCTACTTTTCAAACCAATTAAGAGCGCGCCAATTGGACTCCTATAGCTCCGAAAAATCCATTCCGAATGTAGGGAGGTTAGAATCCAATAGCATCAGCAGTCCTTTTTCAGCCTGAATCATATTTTTTCTCAGTTCCCTCAATTTCAGCCAGAAAATACCTGAAATCACAGAAAAATACACAAACTCAAAGTAAAGTCCAGAAATATGAATTTTGCCTAAAAACTAATAAAAATATACTAAAAACTAACTAAAACATACTAAAAACTATATGAAATTACCCCCAAAAAGCGTATAAAATATCCGCTCATCAATGGCTGACCAGAAGTGGGTAGCCAATAAGTTGGAGAAGAGGCTCTGAATTCAACCTCATATTACTCTAAGTGAGGCCTATGAGCACATCAAAATCGACTACAATGTTATCATTAATGGAAAGATGGTGTATAGGGCCCTCAAAGAAGCAAGAGAGCGTGTGATCGGGAATGAGAGAGCACAATATAGTAAGTTGAGGGATTAGTTAAGTGAGATCCTTAGGAGTAACCCAGGAAGCTCCACCATATTAGATGTGACACCGATGCCTCAGTCCCCTCCATTGTTCAATAAGCTATATATTTCTCTAGATGCTTGTAAAAGGGGGTTCAAAGCTGGGTGTAGAAAACTAATCGGACTTGATGGTTGCTTCTTGAAGGGCTACTTTGGGGGACAACTCCTATCGGCTGTAAGTCAGGATGCGAACAATTATTTCTATGTGATTGCGTTTGCTGTTGTTGATAGTGAAACTAAAGAAAGCTGGAAATGGTTCCTCACGTTGTTGCAAGAAGATCTTGGGGATCAATATATCCATGGATGGAATTTTATTTCAGACCAACAAAAGGTAATATGTTATTTATCTTAATATTACCAATGCCAAATATGCTTTATTATGCTAGTATTAATACTCAAATTATATGAGCTGTTAGTTAATTTCTAGTTAGTTTTAATATTCTGATAAGTACTTGACATGTCGGTTAAACTGCTGATTTCTTGGTTAGTTGATGGTTAGTTTTAATACTCTTAAATTACTAATTTCTTAATTTTTTGATAGTTAATTTCTTGATTTTTGTCCTTCTTGTTTCGTTGCTATGGAGCATCTAATCCACCAAGTGCCAAGCAACCTATCATTAGGCCTCATCATCCTGCACCAATTCATTCTAGCACACCACCTCTTATTCCGCCACCTAGAACCATTCACGGAATCTCAGCAGAAAATGTTGCAGGTACAAGTAAGGGGACTGCATCGAGGATGTTTCATTTTATGAATCATGATTAGACTGGTGTTTGCATAAATTTTGTCTTCGGTTTAAGTAATTACTATATTTTAAAGTTGCTAGAGCAACATATTTGATATTGCAACTATTGGTGCTGCTTTTATTAATTTCTTTGCCAGTATTTTTAGAGTTTGTTATATCAGATTCAATGTGTATATGAATTTATTAACTAACGTCGAGGAAACAAATCCATGAAAACACTATTGTTTTTTTAATAATTACGTTGGTAACTAAGCCAATAATTTGCTAGATTACATACAAATATAATTGTGTAATTATCTTATAATGAAGATCCAAGAAATTTTTTTGTAAAACTTATAAACACTAATATGTTGCAAATATTTTGTTTAATCTAACTTTGATTCAATTCACAAAGAAAACATAATGCAAATATCATTCAAACCATGAACTGAATCATTGCTTATATATATCAGTTACAAAGAAGCAGTTGCAACCCATGACCAAAATCAACAATGCAAATACGATATAACAAATACTACATTGAAAATCTCGTGTTGCACTCAATTTCTAGAAGTATATTTTGATGAATTTTTAACATGTCAGCTCTACTATGCAATTCCATTACTTTATGCTCCAAACTAGCAGTGCCAGCAGCAAATATGTGTGAAACATTACGAACAATCTCACCACCATCCATTGCAACATCCTAGAACAAGATTGCCTTTTAATTGCAACTCCAACATACAATTAATGATGTTGTTATCATGAAACCTATACCAATAAGATCATGTCAAGTTAACTGGTGCTGAAGATCAACTTGGAGTTAGAACAACAAAAAAGAATACTTATAGATACACAGAAAATCTTTTCTTTTTTCAAGACAGATAAACTATCAATTATTTCAAAATAAACTTTGATAAACTGAAAAAAGAATAAATTTAGGCAAGATTAGTATGTTACCTATGATATAGATTGGATGAATTAGGATTTAATAGCAAAATGCCAGAGCAACCAGCATAGTAATCATTAGGAGGCCAACAGTAGCAAGCGAGGTAATCAAGATTGTTACTACAAAAGAAGTGATGTAGAATCTTGATTCCAAGACATAACTGCTCCTCAATTCTGTTATCATAAAATAAAAAAATTTAGATAATTATCAACATTGTGCCAAAATAACCAAAATGATAATTTAAAGGAGAAAGATAAAGCATTTTCGTATATGTTTATATATATGATTATTAATTTGATAACCTTTTTTTTGTATATTTTTATATTGTTTTTACTAATTTGATGTATGGATACAGTGCACTATTGTTATGTTAATCCAAGTTATGGTCTTGTATGTATATGGTAAATACACCATACCTAACTAGGTACAAATTATGCATACTTATTCTTTCGTTAACTTTAATAAAAGAAAAGAGTCCATGTTCTTAGATACAATAGTGCCGATCTAACAAAAAATCGTATTTAAAAAAGAAATGTTGAAAATTGAAAGTGTGCTGATGGACGAAATTGTGATCCTCTTTGTATTTGCATGAGATTTAAAAATTGGCTCTATTGGAATTTATGATCATAACTCCATTCAACTTAACCAGCAAGTGTACTGGGTCATCCAAGTAATACCTTATGTGAGTAAGAGTCGATCCCACAGAGATTGTTGGTATGAAGCAAGCTATGGTCATCTTGTAAATCTCAGTTAGGCAGATTAAATTGGTTTATGGATTTTCGAATAATTAATAATAAACAGAAAATAAAATAAGATAGAAATACTTATGTAAATCAATAGTGGAAATTTCAGATAGGCGTATGGAGATGCTGTGCTCCTCTTGAATCTCTACTTTCTCATTGCTTTCATCCAATCCTTCTTACTCCTTTCCATGGCAAGCTGTATGTAGGGCATCACCGTTGTCAATGGCTACATCCCATCCTCTCAGTAAAAACGTTCCTATGCTCTGTCACAGCACGGCTAATCATCTGTCGGTTCTCAATCAGGTTGGAATAGAATCCCTTGATTCTTTTGCGTTTGTCATCACGCCCAGCCTTCAGGAGTTTGAAGCTCGTCACAGTCATTCAATCCCAGAATCCTACTCGGAATACCATAGACAAGGTTTAGACTTTCCAGATCCTCATGAATGCCGCCATCTATCTAACTTATACCACGAAGATTCTGTTGGGGAATCTAAGAGATATGCGCCCGGCCTAGAGTAGAACGGAAGTGGTTGTCAATCACGCGCGTTCATAGGTGAGAATGATGATGATTGTCACGGATCATCACATTCATCAAGTTGAAGTGTAACGTATATCTTGGAATAAGAATAAAAGAGAATTGAATAAAAAGTAATAATAATTGTATTGAAACTTGAGGTACAGCAGAGCTCCACACCCTTAATCTATGGTGTGCAGAAACTCCACCGTTGAAAATACATAAGTGAAAGGTTCAGGCATGGCCGAATGGCCAGCCCCCTGAATGATCAAGAGACCGAATAATCAGAGGCTAAACAGTCAAAAGATTAAACTGTCAAAAGATGATCTCTAATACAATAGTTAAATGTCCTATATATACTAGACTAGCTACTAGGGTTTACATGAGTAAGTAATTGATGCATAAATCCACTTCCGGGGCCCACTTGGTGTATGCTTGGGCTGAGCTTGATCTATCCACGAGCTGAGGCTTTTTTTGGAGTTGAACTCCAAGTTATAACGTGTTTTGAGCGTTCAACTCCGGATCATGACGTTTTTCTGGCGTTTAACTCCAGACAGCAGCATGTACTTGGCGATCAACGCCAAGTTACATCGTCAATTTCCGAATAAAGTATAAACTATTATATATTGCTGGAAAGCTCTGGATGTCTACTTTCCAAAGCATTTGAGAGCGCGCCATTTGGAGTTTGGTAGCTCCAGAAAATCCATTTCGAGTGCAGGGAGGTCAGATTCCAACAGCATCAGCAGTCCTTTTGTCAGCCTTTTTCAGAGTTTTGCTCAAGTCCCTCAATTTCAGCCAGAAATTACCTGAAATCACAGAAAAACACACAAACTCATAGTAAAGTCCAGAAATGTGAATTTAACATAAAAACTAATGAAAACATCCCTAAAAGTAGCTTGAACTTACTAAAAACTACCTAAAAACAATGCCAAAAAGCGTATAAATTATCCGCTCATCACAACACCAAACTTAAATTGTTGCTTATCCCCAAGCAACTGAAAATCACTATAATTTCCAGAATATCAATGAATATTAATTATAATTAGATGAGCGGGACTTGTAGCTTTTTGCTTCTGAACAGTTTTGGCATCTCACTTTTTCCTTTGAAGTTCTGAATGATTGGCTTCTTTAGGAACTTAGAATTTTGGATAGTGTTATTGACTTTCCTAGTTAAGCATGTTGATTCTTGAACACAGCTACTTATGAGTCTTGGCCGTGGCCCTAAGCACTTTGTTTTCCAGTATTACCACCGGATACACAAATGCCACAGACACATGACTGGGTGAACCTTTTCAGATTGTGACTCAGCTTTGCTAGAGTCCCCAGTTAGTGGTGTCCAGAGCTCTTAAGCACACTCTTTTTGCTTTGGATCACGACTTTAACCACTCAGTCTCAAGCTTTTTACTTGGACCTTCATGACACAAGCACATGGTTAGGGACAGCTTGATTTAGCCGCTTAGGCCTGGATTTTATTTCCTTGGGCCCTCCTATCCATTGATGCTCAAAGCCTTGGATCCTTTTTACCCTTGTCTTTTGGTTTTAAGGGCTATTGGCTTTTTCTGCTTGCTTTTTCTTTTTCTTTCTATTTTTTTTCGCCATTTTTTTTTCCGCAAGCTTTCTTTTTCACTGCTTTTTCTTGCTTCAAGAATCAATTTCATGATTTTTCAGATCATCAATAGCATTTCTCTTTGTTCATCATTCTTTCAAGAGCCAACAATTTTAACATTCATAAACAACAAGATCAAAAGACATATGCACTGTTCAAGCATTCATTCAGAAAATAAAAGTATTGTCACCACATCAATATAATTAAATTAAATTCAAGGACAATTTTCGAAATTCATGTACTTCTTGTTCTTTTGAATTAAAACATTTTTCATTTAAGAGAGGTGAATGATTAATGGATTTTATTCATAGCTTTAAGACATGGTTACTACATACTAATGATCATGAAGTAGAGACACAAAACATAGATAAACATACAACATAAAAAACCGAAAAATAGAGAAATAAGAACAAGGAATGAATCCACCTTAGTGGCGTCTTCTTCTTGAAGGACCAACAATGTCCTTAAGCTCTTCTATGTCCCTTCCTTGCCTTTGTTGCTCCTCCCTCATTGCTCTTTGGTCTTCTCTTATTTCTTGGAGAATGATGGAGTGCTCATGATGTTCCACCCTTAATTGTTCCACATTGTGGCTCAAATCTTCTAAGGAAGTGTTGAGTTGTTCCCAATAGTTGTTGGGAGGAAAGTGCATCCCTTAAGGCATCTCAGGGATTTCTTGATGATGAGCTTCCTCATGCATCTCTTGAGAACCGTGGAGGGTCTCTCTTGCTTGCTCCATCCTCTTCTTGGTGATGGGCTTATCCTCTTCAATGAGATGTCTCCTTCTATGATAACTCCAGCTGAGTAACATAGATGGCAAATAAGGTGAGGAAAAGCTAGCCTTGCCATGGTGGAGGGCTTATCGGCTATTTTGTAGATTTCATTGGAGATGACCTCATGAACTTCTACTTCCTCTCCAATCATGATGCTATGAATCATGATGGCCCGATCCACAGTAACTTCAGATCGGTTGCTAGTGGGAATGATGGAGCGTTGAATGAACTCCAACCATCCTCTAGCTACAGGCTTGAGGTCCAGTCTTCTTAGTTGGACTAGCTTGCCTTTGGAGTCTCTCTTCCATTGAGCTCCTTCCACACATATGTCCATAAGGACTTGGTCCAACCTTTGATTAAAGTTGACCCTTCTAGTGTAGGGGCGTTCATCTCCTTGCATCATGGGCAAGTGGAATGCCAACCTCACATTTTCCGGACTAAAATCTAAGTATTTCCCCCGAACCATTGTGAGATAATTCTTTGGACTCGGGTTCATACTTTGATCATGGTTCCTAGTGATCCATGCATTGGCATAGAACTCTTGAACCATTAAGATTCCGACTTGTTGCATGGGGTTGGTTAGGACTTCCCAACCTCTTCTTCGGATTTCATGTCGGATTTCCGGATACTCATTTTTCTTGAGCTTGAAAGGGACCTCAGGGATCACCTTCTTCTTTGTCACAACATCATAGAAGTGGTCTTGATGGCTCTTGGAGATGAATCTTTCCATCTCCCATGACTCGGAGGTGGAAGCTTTTGTCTTCCCTTTTCCTTTTCTAGAGGATTCTCCGGCCTTAGGTGCCATTGATGGTAATGGAAAAACAAAAAGCTTATGCTTTTACCACACCAAACTTAAAATATTGCTCTCCCTCGAGCAAGAGAAGAAAGAAGAGAAGAAGAAGAAGAAGAAAATATGGAGGAGAAGGAGAGATGTAGGTTCGGCCAAGGTATGAAAGAGGGGTTGTGTTGTGTGAAAATGAAGTAGAATGGAAGGGTATATATAGGGAGAGGGGAGAGTATATGTTCGGCCATTTAGGGTGGGAATGGATGGGAAAATGGTTTTGAATTTTTGAAGGTGGGTGGGGTTTATGGGGAAGAGTGGATGTATGTGAGTGGTGAATAGGTGATTGGGAAGAGAGATTGAGGTGATTGGTGAAGGGTGTTGGGAAGTGTGACATGGGGAAGAGTAATCACAAAAATAGGATTAGGAGGTAAGGTGGGAATATAGTAGGTGGGGATCCTGTGGGGTCCATAGATCCTGAGGTGATCCTGTGGGGTCCACAGATCCTGAGGTGTCAAGGAATTCCATCCCTGCACCAAATAGGCATGTAAAATGCCTTTGCGCACCATTCTGGTGTTTAAACGCCCATTGGTGCACGTTCTGGGCATTCAACGCCCACATGTAACATGTTTCTGGCGTTGAACGCCAGTTTCATGCTTGTTACTGTCGTTCAGCGCCAGCTTTTCCTCTTAGGCACATTCCTGGCGTTCAGCGCCAGAATGTTGCTTGTTTCTGGCGTTCAGCGCCAGGTTGATGCTCTGTTCTGGCGTTGAACGCCAGCCAGATGCTTCTTACTGGCGTTGAACGCCAGCCTGTGCTTCCTCCAGGGTGTGATTTTTCTTCTGCTGTTTTTGATTCTATTTTTAATTTTTTTTATATTTTTTTTCGTGACTCCTCATGATCATGTACCTAATAAAACACAAAATAACAATAAAATAAAATAAAATAAAAATTAGATAAATAAAATTGGGTTGCCTCCCAACAAGCGCTTCTTTAATGTCAATAGCTTGACAGTGGCTCTCATGGAGCCACAAAGGTGATCAGGTCAATGTTGTATAGTCCCAACACCAAACTTAGAGTTTGGATATGGGATCTTAACACCAAACTTAGAGTTTGGTTGTGGCCTCCCAACACCAAACTTAGAGTTTGACTGTGGGGGCTCTTCCTGACTCTGAATTGAGAGAAGCTCTTCATGCTTACTCTCTTTTGTCACAGAGGGATGGCCATGTGCCTTAAACACAAGGTAGTCCCCATTCAATTGAAGGACTAATTCACCTCTGTTGACATCTATCACAACTCCTACTGTGGCTAGGAAAGGTCTTCCAAGGATGATGCAATCATCCTCTTCCTTCCTAGTGTCTAAGATTATGAAATCAGCAGGGATGTAAAGGCCTTCAACCTTTACTAACACGTCCTCTACTATTCCATAAGCTTGTCTCAATGACTTGTCTGCCAATTGTAATGAGAACAAGGCAGGTTGTACCTCAATGATCCCCAACTTCTCCATTACAGAGAGTGGCATAAGATTTATCCCTAACCCCAGATCACATAGAGCTTTTTCAAAGGTCATGGTGCCTATGGTACAAGGTATTAAGAACTTGCCAGGATCTTGTTTCTTTTAAGGTAGAATTTGTTGAATCCAGGTATCCAGTTCACTAATGAGCAAGGGAGGTTCACTTTCCCAAGTCTCATTACCAAACAACTTGGCACTCAGCTTCATGATAGCTCCTAAGTATTGAGCAACTTGCTCTCCAGTTACATCTTCATCCTCTTCAGAGGAAGAATAGTCTTCAGAGCTCATGAATGGCAGAAGGAGATTTAATGGAATCTCTATGGTCTCTATTTGAGCCTCAGATTCCTTTGGATCCTTAATAGGAAACTCCTTCTTGCTTGAGGGACATCCCAGGAGGTCTTCCTCACTAGGATTTTCGTCCTCCTCCTCCCTTGTGCATTCGGCTATATTGATTATATCAATGGCCTTGCACTCTCCTTTTGGATTCTCTTCTGTATTGCTTGGGAGAATACTGGGAGGAGTTTCAATGACTTTCTTACTCAGCTGGCCCACTTGTGCCTCCAGATTTCTGATGGAGGATCTTGTTTCACTCATGAAACTGAAAGTGGCCTTTGACAAATCAGAGACTAGATTGGCTAAATTAGAAGTGTTTTGTTCATAATTCTCTGTCTGTTGCTGAGAAGATGATGGATATGGCTTGCTATTGCTTAGCCTATTGCGTCCACCATTGTTAAAGCCTTGTTGAGGCTTTTGTTGATCCTTCCATGAAAAATTTGGATGATTTCTCCATGATGAGTTATAGGTGTTTCCATAAGATTCACCCATGTAATTAACCTCTGCTATGGCAGGGTTCTTAGGATCATAAGCTTCTTCAGAAGCTACCTCTTTAGTACTGTTGGATGCATGTTTCCATCCATTCAGATTTTGAGAGATCATGTTGACCTGTTGAGTCAACACTTTGTTCTGAGCCAATATGGCATTCAGAGCATCAATTTCAAGAACTCCTTTCTTCTGAGGTATCCCATTATTCACGAAATTTCTCTCAGAAGTGTACATGAATTGGTTGTTTGCAACCATATCAATGAGTTCTTGAGCCTCTTCAGGCGTTTTCTTTAGGTGAATAGATCCACCTGCAGAATGGTCCAATGACATTTTCGAAAATTCAGATAGACCATAATAGAATATATCTAATATGGTCCATTCTGAAAACATGTCAGATGGACATCTTTTGGTCAGCTGCTTGTATCTTTCCCAAGCTTCATAGAGGGATTCACCATCTTTTTGTTTGAAGGTTTGAACATCCACTCTCAGCTTGCTCAGCTTTTGAGGAGGAAAGAATTTATCCAAGAAGGCTGTGACCAGCTTATCCCAGGAGTCCAGGCTATCCTTAGGTTGTGAATCCAACCATATTCTAGCTCTGTCTCTTACAGCAAAAGGGAAAAGCATGAGTCTGTAGACTTCAGGATCAACTCCATTCGTCTTTACAGTCTCACAGATCTGCAAGAACTCAGTTAAAAACTGATAAGGATCTTCAGATGGAAGTCCATAAAACTTGCAGTTTTGTTGCATTAAAGCAACTAGTTGAGGCTTAAGCTCAAAATTATTGGCTCCAATGGCAGGAATGGAGATGCTTCTTCCATCAAACTTGGACGTTGGTTTTGTGAAGTCACCAAGCATTCTCCTTGCATTATTATTATTTTCGGCTGCCATCTCCTTCTCTTGTTCGAAAATTTCTAAAAGGTTGTTTCTGGATTGTTGTAATTTAGTTTCTCTTAGTTTCCTTTTCAGAGTCCTTTCAGGTTCAGGATCAATTTCAACAAGAGTGCCTTTTTCCCTGTTCCTGCTCATATGAAAGAGAAGAAAACAAGAAAAGAAGAGGAATCCTCTATGTCACAATATAGATATTCCTTTATGTTAGTAGAAGAAGAAAGGGGAGAAGAATGTAGAAGAGGGGATTCGGATATTTGGATGGAGAGAGGTGAAGAGAAGTGTTAGTAATTAAATAATTAAATAGAATAAGTGAGAAGGGATAGAAAATTCGAAAATAATTTTAAAAAGGGGTTAGTAATTTTCGAAAATTAGAGATAAGATGTAATTAAAATTAAAACATGAAACAATTAGTTAATTAAAAAGAATTTTTGAAAAAGGGGTGAGATATTTTCGAAAATTAGAGAGGGAAAGGTAGTTAGGTGGTTTTGAAAAAGATAAGAAACAAACAAAAAGTTAGTTAGTTGATTGAAAAAGATTTGAAATCAAAATTGAAAAGATAAGAAGATAAGAAGTTTAGATAAGATATTTTGAAATCAAATTTTGAAAAAGATAAAATTTTGAGAAGGATAAGATAAAAAGATAAGATAAAAATTTTAAGAAAAAGATATTTTGAAAAAGATTTAATTTTTAAAATGACTTAACTAACAAGAAACTACAAGATAAGATTCTAGAATTTAAAGATTGAACCTTTCTTAACAAGAAAGTAACAAACTTTAAATTTTTGAATCAATCACATTAATTGTTAGCATATTTTCGAAAATATGATATAAAGATAAGAAAAAGATTTTGAAAAATAATTTTTAAAATTTTCGAAAATAAGAAAAAAATGGAAGAGATATGATTTTTGAAAAAGATTTTTAAAAGATAAGATTTTTAAAATTGAAATTTTGACTTGACTTGTAAGAAACAACTAATTTTTTTAAAAATTTTTGACCAAGTCAACCTAAAATTTCGAAAATTTGGAGGGAAATAGGGAAAAGATAATTTTTTATTTTTGAATTTTTAATTATGAGAGAGAAAAACACAAACATGACCCAAAACATGAAAATTTTGGATCAAACACTTAATGCATGCAAGAACACTATGAATGTCAAGATGAACACCAAGAACACTTTGAAGATCATGATGAACATCAAGAACATAATTTTGAAAAATTTTTGATGCAAAGAAAACATGCAAGACACCAAACTTAGAAATCTTCAATGCATGGACTCTAATAAACGAAAAATGCATATGAAAAACAACAAACAACACAAAACAAGAGAACATCAAGATCAAACAAGAGGACTTATCAAGAACAACTTGAAGATCATGAAGAACACTATGAATGCATGGAATTTTCGAAAAATGCAAGAAAAATTTTTAAAGCATGCAATTGACACCAAACTTAAAAATTGACTCAAGACTCAAACAAGAAACACAAAATATTTTTGGTTTTTTATGATTTATTAATTTTTTTGAATTTTTATTAATTTTTTTTCGAAAATATTTTTGAACAAAAACGAAAAAGAAAAGAAAAATTTGAAAAAGTTTTTGTACAGAAAATTACCTAATCTGAGCAACAAGATGAACCTTCAGTTGTCCAAACTCAACAATCCCCGGCAACAGCGCCAAAAACTTGGTGGACGAAATTGTGATCCTCTTTGTATTTGCATGAGATTTAAAAATTGGCTCTATTAGAATTTATGATCACAACTCCATTCAACTTAACCAGCAAGTGTACTGGGTCATCCAAGTAATACCTTACGTGAGTAAGGGTCGATCCCACAGAGATTGTTGGTATGAAACAAGCTATGGTCATCTTGTAAATCTCAGTTAGGCAGATTCAATTGGTTTATGGATTTTTGAATAATTAATAATAAACAGAAAATAAAATAAGATAGAAATACTTATGTAAATCAATAGTGGAAATTTCAGATAGGCGTATGGAGATGCTGTGCTCCTCTTGAATCTCTACTTTCTCATTGCTTTCATCCAATCCTTCTTACTCCTTTCCATGGCAAGCTGTATGTAGGGCATCACCGTTGTCAATGGCTACATCCCATCCTCTCAGTAAAAACGTTCCTATGCTCTGTCACAGCACGGCTAATCATCTGTCGGTTCTCAATCAGGTTGGAATAGAATCCCTTGATTCTTTTGCGTTTGTCATCACGCCCAGCCTTCAGGAGTTTGAAGCTCGTCACAGTCATTCAATCCCAGAATCCTACTCGGAATACCATAGACAAGGTTTAGACTTTCCAGATCCTCATGAATGCCGCCATCTATCTAACTTATACCACGAAGATTCTGTTGGGGAATCTAAGAGATATGCGCCCGGCCTAGAGTAGAACGGAAGTGGTTGTCAATCACGCGCGTTCATAGGTGAGAATGACGATGATTGTCACGGATCATCACATTCATCAAGTTGAAGTGCAACGTATATCTTGGAATAAGAATAAAAGAGAATTGAATAAAAAGTAATAATAATTGTATTGAAACTTGAGGTACAGCAGAGCTCCACACCCTTAATCTATGGTGTGCAGAAACTCTACCGTTGAAAATACATAAGTGAACGGTTCAGGCATGGCCGAATGGCCAGTCCCCTGAATGATCAAGAGACCGAATAATCAGAGGCTAAACAGTCAAAAGATTAAACTATCAAAAGATGATCTCTAATACAATAGTTAAATGTCCTATATATACTAGACTAGCTACTAGGGTTTACATGAGTAAGTAATTGATGCATAAATCCACTTCCAGGGCCCACTTGGTGTATGCTTGGGCTGAGCTTGATCTATCCACGAGCTGAGGCTTTTCTTGGAGTTGAACTCCAAGTTATAACGTGTTTTGGGCGTTCAACTCCGGATCATGACGTTTTTCTGGCGTTTAACTCCAGACAGCAGCATGTACTTGGCGTTTAACGCCAAGTTACATCGTCAATTTCCGAATAAAGTATGGACTATTATATATTGCTGGAAAGCTCTGGATGTCTACTTTCCAACACCGTTGAGAGCGCGCCATTTGAAGTTCTGCAGCTCCAGAAAATGTATTTCTAGTGCAGGGAGGTCAGATTCCAACAGCATCAGCAGTCCTTTTGTCAGCCTTTTTCAGAGTTTTGCTCAAGTCCCTCAATTTCAGCCAGAAATTACCTGAAATCACAGAAAAACACACAAACTCATAGTAAAGTCCAGAAATGTGAATTTAACATAAAAACTAATGAAAACATTCCTAAAAGTAGCTTGAACTTACTAAAAACTACTTAAAAACAATGCCAAAAAGCGTATAAATTATCCGCTCATCATGTGCGGAGCTACAGTACCGTTTCCTTGTGCCAAAATATTAGTAACGAAGAAGAGGGATGAAGCTAGCATTACATACCAAAACCACCAGAGAGACTCCTTGCAGAATAGTTCTCCTCCATTTGATGGCCATAAGCAGACATAACTTCAAGCTGCAAGATCTACCCTTGAATCTGATTCGAATAAGCCCTATTTCGTGTCGCTAGAAATCAAAGCTGCATCCTGTAATTTTGAAAAAATTGGATCTTCTTCCATAAATAAGTGAGATTGATATTTCTAGTTATGGACAAAAATCAGAAACTTTCGAACAACTAGGGTTTTTAAGAGATAAAGAATTTCACACTTATTTGCAACGCGGTGTTTGGGAGAAGACACTAAAACGACATCACTTTTTGCTACTTGTGCAGAGACTATTTTGTCCTTTTAGCATACGTGGACACTTAAGTGCCACCAATGCGAGTGAACGTGCCAACTCAGCAGTCTCCGTTGTTGAGTCACGCCGAAAATTGGATTGGGGACTAATTTGGCCAACAGAGATAAACATTGGGAATTAATGAGTGTATTAATTTTTTTGGAAACTAAAATATCTACTTTTAAAATCCTCGGAGACTAATTTGAGTAATTACTCTAAAAAAATTAATAATAATAATAATAATAATAATAATAATAATAATAATTTACATTAGTTACTTAGTTAATTATCCAAAATCAAACTTAACTTTTCCAATATAAATGAAACTATTAGTATTTAATTTTTTTAAATCTGATACACAAAAACGATTGTAAAAACATAGACATTTATATATATATATAAAGAATTGTGATTGTTTGATTTTAATTTTAGTTTCACAATATTTTGTCTCCATTACACCCTTATAATAGAGAATCAAAATTGGTTCATTCAAGATATACTTTATAAATTTTTTAACTATTATGCAACATTGCTAAAGACCTTAAGTATTAAAATAAGAAAATATTTTTAAATTAATATATTTTTTATCTGTTAATTAAATTATTAAAAACTTAATTACTATATTTGGTTTTAGATATTTAAATTTATTTGTGTTATTTTTTATTATTTTTGTATATTATTTTTGTCCCTAGTGCTAAAATATTTTTCAAAGTGTAACAGTAGACTTGTTATTACAAAATATTGTTTTAGGATACTTTATTTTTCATTTAATTATTTAAGAATTCTTCTTAACCAAACTATTTGTGTTGCAAAATTTGTTGTTGTTATATATTCTACTTTTGCTGTAGAGAGTGCTACTGGTTGTTTCTTTGAACACTATGAAGTTGCACTATAACCAAGATGAAATATAAACCCTGAAGTATTTTTTTCTTGTTTCAATATCTCCACCCAAGCACTATCAGTGTAACCGATAAAATTTACTTCATTAGTATTTTCATAAAAAAATACCATCATTTAAAGTACCTATGATATATCGCAGAATCTTTTTTTCCGCTTGCAAATGGTCGGTACAAGGTTCCTCCATAAATCTGCTAAGCAAACTAACTCCAAACACAATATATAGCCTGGTTGCAGTTAAGTACCTCAGACTTCCAATCAAGCTTTTGTAATATGTGGAATTTACTAATCTTCCTTTATCTTCTCAACTTGAACTTCTCTTTGACTGGAGTAGAAACTAGTTTTGAATGCTCCATCTGAAATTTTTTCAAAATATCATTTGTATATTTCTTCTGTAAAATGAGGATTCCATAAATTTTATGAATGACTTCGATGCCCAAAAATAAGACATTAAGCCCATATCTTTCATTTCAATGTACTTTATCATAGCCTCCCTGAATTCTACAATTATCTTCAAATTGTTGCTTGTAAAAATCAAATCATCAATATAAAGGCACACAATCAAGATTTATCCAGGTTTAATAAACTTGATGTAAAGAATATGCTCAAATGGACATCTTCTAAAACCATTATCAGTAAAATAAGAATCAATATTCTTGTACCACACTTAGTGCTTGTTTCAACTTGTATAAGACTTTCTTCAACCTGTAAATTTTATCTTCTTCCCTAGAAATTTCATATTCTACAGGTTGCTCAATATACACTTCTTCTTCTAAAGTACTATTTAGAAATGCTGACATAACATCCATCTGATGTGTCTTCTATTTATTTTGGACCGAGAGTGAAATAATCATACGAATAATGTCTAATCTAGCAATAGAAACAAATACTTCAAAGTAGTCAATACCTAGTTTTTGTTTGTATTCCTTAACAACTAATCTTGCTTTGAAACGATCAACTTCACTATTGGATTTGTACTTAGTTTTGTAAACCCACTTTACTCTAATCGAATTCTTATCTGCTGGTAAATCTGTCAACTTCCATGTGTCATTCTTCTCAATGACATGAATATCCTCATCCATTACTTTCTTCCAATTGTTGTCTCTAAATGCTTCTTCAAAGTTCAATGGCTTACAATCTGAAAATAGAGCAAAATTTATGATTTCTTCATCGGACAGATCGTTGTCATTGCCAACTTCATAATCTACTAATCTAGCAGGTAGTCTCCATTTTCTTTAAGGTCTTCTAGATGATTCTGGTTGTTCAATTGTGTATGGTTGTCTTTCTTCTTCTTCATCACATGTATTTGGAATTACAATCGGCTGCTTCATTGTCTTTGTGTTCAAGTCCCACATATCTTTCTTGTCAAATGCATATCTCTATTGAAAATTATCTTCTTTGATTTTGGATTACCCAACTTGTATGCTTTTGAGTCTGTGCTATAATGAATAAAGATACACTGCTTGCCTTTGTCATCCAACTTCTTCCTTAACTGGCTGGTACATTGCATAAGCAGTATACTCAAAGACTCTGAAATGATGAATGAAATGCTGCTTTCCACTCCAAACTTCTTTTGGAGTTTTATCACAAACATTCTTTGTTGGACATCTGTTCAAAATATGAATTACTGTTATGACTGCTTTTGCCCAAAACTCTTTAGGCATTTGTTTTGACTTGAGCATGCATTTTGACTATGTCCATGATGGTTCTGTTCTTTCTTTCAGCAACTCCATTTTGTTGAAGAGTATATTTGGTTGTTAATTGGTATTGAGTTCCATGTTGCTTAAAGTAATATAAATATGAAAGATATTTTGTCCCTCTGTTTATTCTGAGAATTTTGATTTTATAGCCACTTTGTTTCTCAACAAATATCTTAAATGTCTTAAGACATCACATGCTTCTGATTTCTGCTTCATAAAGTATATCCATGTATATCTACAAAATCATCAATAAAAGTGATAAAGTACCTGCTACCACTATTACTTGGAACTTCAATAGAACAAAGATCTAAATACATAATTTTAAGTAATCTTCAAATTCTCCATGACTTTCCTGTAGGGAATAGATCTCTGTGCTTCTTTTCTAGTTAGCAAATCTCACAAACACAATTAGAAATACGCACCCGTGGTAGACCAGAAACAAGTCATTTTCTTGACAGGTAGTTTAGGTAAAAAAAAAAATAAAAATGTCCAAACTGCATATGCCACAGGCAACTATCATCAAGTATTGCAGAACCAATGTAAGAGGGATTAACATGTTGAATTTTCAATGGAAATATTCTATTTGAAGTCATATTTGCTTTATCTATGAACCTTCTGTTGTTATCAAACACAGTGCAATATCCACAATATGTTATCATTTTATATCCCTTCTCAGATAACTGTCCACACTCAATAAATTGTAATCAAGTTCAAGAGAATAGAAAATATAAAAAATATAACTCAGAGAACCATCCGTCAATCTAATTGATATTTGCCCTTTTCCTTCAATAGCGATCTTTGTACTATTACCAAACTTTAATAATAGTTTAACTGAATCATCTAGTGAAGAAAATAACTCTTTTCTACCAGACATATGATTACTCCAGACATTATCCAAGTACCATATATTTTCATCTTTAGCACATGAATCTCCTGTAAAAAATAAAGTTTGAGTACCCAGATTATTATCAGCCTTTCGATGCTGATTTTTGCAATGTTTTCTTGATTGTTATGCATCATTCTGAATTTGCAAAACATCTCGTACCTTTCGTATTCTTTTCGCAAAGACTGTATCTTTGCTTTTTGGGTATTATCTACTCCTTTGACGTGATCTATGCTTCATTTATACTTTTGACATTTGCTATTTTTTCAAATACCATATGATTTACTCCTTGATCAATTAGAGATAGTGCCAATTGATCTCTCCTCTGTTAGGAAACATCTGCTCCTTCTTGCAAACCTGGTTCAATGAAATTTCACAGGTTTTGAGCCTTTAAATGGGTTGACATAAAAGTCTCTCAATAACTATAATTGAGTTTCTCATCTAATTTGAAATCAGATCACACAATATTGAAAGTGTTTTTAATAAACTCATATTTGATGATATAATTTGTGCTGAATTTGAGTGTTTTATTCAATCCTTCACCCACTTATGTATGTGAAATTGCATGTTTTTACCTTCCCTTCCTTATTATGAGATGTATGTGAAAAACATGTTTTCTAGGCTTTAAAAATATTAATTTTAATTATCTTTTATTGCCATTCGATACCGTGATTCGTGTGTTGAGTAATTTCAGATATTCTAAGGCAGGAATGACTTAAAGGAAGAAAAGAAAACATACAAAAATGGAAGGAAAGCATAAAACGGAGTTTTTGAAGAAACGGACAGTGACGTGTCCGCATGGACGACGCGGCCGCGTACCAGCGCAAAATGGAAATGACGCGATCGCATGATCGACGCGATCGCATGATCGACGCGATCACGTGCCACAAGCGAAACGCATATGACGCGGACACATGCTTGAAGCGACCGCGTGACAAGGAAAATTCCACATGACGCGACCGCGTGACCCACACAGACGCGTGACAGAGGCCACGCACCAGAAATTACAGAAAGCGATCCCAGCGATTTCTGAAGCCCTTTTTGGCCCAAATCCAAGTCCAGAAAAGCACAGACCAGAGGTTATGAAGTGGAGGAATGCATCCGAAAGAAAGGAGCTGGCCAATCAGTTACTTTTCATAGTTTAGATGTAGTTTTAGTGAGAGAGGTTCTCTCCTCTCTCTTAGGATTTAGGATTAGGATTCCTCTTAAAGGATTTAGGAATATTTTCATCTTCTTCAATTACAGGTTTGACAAAGGAATTTTTTTGCCGGTATAGAAATTATCAAGTGATCAATCGTAGTATAGTCTAAACCGACGCAAAATCCATCATCAAACAAATCTACAATCTATATCCGAGAGTACTAGTCTCCCGAGTCGTTCTCCCTTGGAATTGCCAAAGTGTGCATCTTATTGATTTAGTAAGCCTTGTTGGAATTCTTTGAAAGGTTTAGCAAAGTAATGAGAAACAAACAATCAATTATCAAAAGACTTGGCTTAGGGTTGGCATTAGAAATTCTATCCTTATAGTCCATTCAATGTTGACAACAATTTAGGCCTTGCTTCGTTTAGTTATCCTCTAAATATAGAGGAAGTTCAAATGAACACAATCAACTTGAGTCACAAGTCCTAGCTTCACCTCATGGGAAACTAGCTTTAGTGCCCTCCAAGCCAACTAGCAATCCCTAATTCCAAATCAACTAGTGATACAACTATTCAACTTCTTCCAATGACCAAACCCTATGCCAAGTGTGAAAATTCTACTCCATAGCTAGTGTTGACATTTTATCAAACATGTGATGAGCAAGAAAGAAAGTCATAGTAAAATGAGAAGAAAAGTAGAATTGAAAGTATTGCAACACAAGGATCTAACAACAAGTCTCAAAGAGTAACAATGAAAATCAAATTCTCAAAATAGGGATGAAATCCAAAATTACAAAGTTGAATTCTAGATCTATGAGAATTGATCAATTACATCTACTACTTGAAATTGGAGAAGAAAATCTATGACATGAACAAAGTGGAGTGAGAATTGTAATGGATCTCACCAAAAAGTGATTGAAAATTCAGAAATTAGATGAAGATGAACCCTAGTGAAAAGCTTGGAATCTCCCTCTTCTTCTCCCAAAGTGTAACTAACTCTCTTCCAAAAAAATCTAATTCTAGAAAAATGAACTAAGTGTACTTAACCCTTGCTCCTTTGGTCTTCTTAAGCTTTTCCCTTCCAAGGCATTTCCCCAAAAGTGGGATTCTTAACTACCTCCACGCCTAAGTCACGTGACTTCTAAAAAATCATATTCGCAAATCGGCACGCACGCGCAAGGTACGCGCACGCGCCATCGAGGTGTCTTGTAATGTGCGCGGAGGCGTGATGTGCGCGTGCGCGCCCATGAAGATCCTGGCTTAGCCGCTTCTCAAGCCGGCTCGTGACTTGGCTCTTGGCTTTGGCTTCACGTTGCTCTATCCGCGCGGGCGCGCCAGGTGCGCGCACGTGCCCCTGCAGAAATTTCCAAAGCTTAAGTCTCATGCTTCCTTCCTTTGTACCCGTCTTCCTTCTCTCTTTCGGTCCATTCCTACTCTATATCCTGAAACCACTTAACACACAAGTCACGGCATCGAATGGCATCAAGAGAAGATTAGAAATGTATCTATTTTAGTGCAAAATAAGCATGTTTTCATTCATGAGGCAAAACTAGGAAAGGAATGCAAAATCTTGTATTTTCATATAGAAAGTGCGTGGAATCATTGATAAAACCCCTGAAATCAGCACAAGATAAACCCTCAAAATGGGGTTTGTCTACCTCCCCACACTTAGATTCTAGCATGTCCTCATGCTTAGAGAAATGCAAAGAAACACAGAAGACCGAGGGATCGCAAAAGTATAAGACTCATGAAATGTAACCTACTTATATGCATGCAACTATGACTGGTGCTACTATCCACTTGGTTGGGAACAAATTAGCCTTCTTAGGACATATGCGAGCACATGGGACACGATGGTGGTCAAAGCATAGGACTTGTCACTTTCTAAGCATCAGATGCAATATGTGCAACTTTGCATGAGGAACGCTCGCGAGAGCCGGGAATCAAAGGATTGAGCATCGAACCCTCACCGGAAGTGCTTGCACTCTAGTCACTCGGTGTTTGGGGTTTATTCTCTCAATTCTCCCCTAATCATGCTTTCCAAGATTTGTTTTTCATCTAACAATCAACAATTATCCAATGCACGCATACAATTATCATGAGGTCTTTTCCTTAGGTTGTAATGGGGCTAGGGTCAAGGTAGGGTCATATATGGCTAGTGGACTTAGGATTTGAAGCTTTGATTAACTTAAACTTTCCCACCTAACCTATATAATGACCTGTACAATTAAGTGTTAACCTAACTACCCATTCCTCACTTTTCCACATACTCATGCATTTTCTTTTCGTTTCACCACACTTATGCATTGACTCCTATTGAGCTTCACTTTGGGGCATTTTGTCCCCTTTATTGCTTTTCTTTTTCTTTCTTCTTTTTTTTTTATATACATTCTCTTTTCTTTTCTCTTTTTTTTTCCTTTTTAACTTTTATTTCTCCTTTTTTTTTTCAAACCATATACAAGAACATCAATGCATAAGGTCTATACATTTAATCAATACATGAGCATGTACCCAATTCCCCAATATAAAAATACAAAACACAAACACCCTTTTATCCCAACCAACGTCCTAAATTTTTCCCACTCATGGATGACACTCACACTCACTAGCCTAAGCCAATCAAAGATCCAAATAAAGGACATTCATTGTTTTCCGCTTTAAGGCTTGCAATGTGCTAATATAAGAATAAGTGGGTTAAGCGTAGGCTCAAAGTTGGCTAACAAAGGAAGATAAAAGGTAAGGCCATTTGAGTCAGTGAGCTAATGAAATGATGGCCTCAATCATACAAATGCATGAATACACAAAACAATGGATATAAAGAATCAAACAAATCAAGGATTGCAATCATAGGAAGAGAATAATGCACACAAGAAGGGGAATAAATGGTTATAAGATGTAACCACACCATTAGGCTCAAATCTCACAAGCTTGTGTTCTTAACTCAAACCCATGTTCCAAAATATAATTCTTCATGCAATTTTGGCATCAAAGCATTTAAAGTTTGCACTGCCACGGTTGCCCCAAAATACTGGTTTCCTAAGAAAGAATTTCATTGTTCCAACCAAGTAGACTTATCATGCGAATGGTGCCAACTAAAACCTAATCATGCAACCTATCCTAATTTTTTCAGATTTATTCAGATGTTACCTACGGAGATCGGTCAGCCGACCTCCCCACACTTAAAACTTAGCACGGTCCTCCGTGCTATAGGTTAGGCGCAATGGGTGGTTGAGCTCCGAGTGTCCCACATCTCCAATGTCATCGCTATCTCCGCTTGAAGTTGCGGTGGATGTGGAGATATCGGGTTCCTCCATAGGTGGGGTGACTATGCGTAGAAGCCTCTTCACATGAGCATAGCGGCGTTGGTTACGCCTCTCATAACGGTCCAATTTGTTGTGAAGGTCCTCAAGGCGTTGGGCGGCCGATTTTTGTGATGTAGATGAAGTGGTAGTGTGGCGAGTTGGTGTGGGCAGTTCAATGTCCTTGGTAGCTTCCGGAGGCTTGAGGCATCTCTTGGTCGGAATGATATCACCATCGACCGGAATTGAGGTTCTCCTATCTTTAGCCTCCCGGTTGACGCCGGCTTTCGCCACTAATGCCGTCACTAAAGCGGGGAATGGTAGATTTCCCTTGGCATGAATGCGCCCCATGGATTGGCGGATGGCATGCGAAACGTCGACCGGTTTCTCGGTCAAGATGCACCATATCAATAAGGCAAGCTCGGCGGTGATGGATGACCCATGTGTGCTTGGGAGCACGTAGTGAGCTAAAATTTGGGCCCATGCCGTGGCTTCTTGAGTGAGGTGTCGGACATCTAAACCCTTGGGTCTTTGCTTTATGGTTCCCCGAATCCAATATGCGTCGGGTAAAGCAATGACGCGGAGGATTGCGCTCCAATCGAATGCGCGGTCATCGCATATGGCCAAAACTTCTTGGTAGGCGTCATATGCATCCGTTGACGGTTCAATCCCAAGGACTTCTCGGATGGTGTCCACTATGACCGGCACTTGCTTCCGGCGCACAAATATTGATGTGAGAAGGGGTGAGTGGAAGTTGGAGTAGAATTCCACTACCCATGAGAGATTGGCCTCCTTTGGTTGCCTCAAGAGGAACCTCCATTGCCTCCGGTCAATGTGTGGCATCACAATCGGTTGGAGGTGAGCCGGTAAGACTAGGAGGGGTTCCGGATGGTAATTCCTTTCAATTATTCTTGAGTAAACAAGTTCGCAGTAACAGTTGGGAAACTTGTTTGAATCCTTAGGAGGGTTGTCCTTCTCTAGGACATCAACAGAGCCCTTGGTCTTCTTTAGGAGGGGCTTGGCTGTTAGTTCTTGGCGCACTTTATCGAAAGTTGGCTTCTTGGGGCCTTTCCCCTTGTTCTTTTTGATGACCATCCTGTGGAAGCAAGAAAGGGGAAAATATCAAACCCAAAGAAGTGGAGGTACATGAACTTTATGCAATGAAAAGTTATGCCATAGAATATGGGTATCCTTATTACGTGACAGCTGCAACATGTAACTAGGATAATGTGTGAAGAGCAAGGCAAATCATTTTCATGTGGTGCAAGGGTAGTTTAAGCATGCAAGGGAGAAGCATGAGAAGCACACACCCTTAGGGATCATAAATGGAAAGCAAGCTAAGAAAATGTCAGTGAACGGATTGTGGAAAGTAGGGATGCACTCAAAAGTGATTGGTTGAGAGGCAAGGTAGTCACAATGAGTCCAAAATTCAAGTGTTCCTTTCATCGAACACTTGGCGTGCATCCTTGAAGTAGTATGTGATTATGTGAAAATGAGAGCAATGTAACATTCCACAATCCATTATTAATGATTATAGTGCATATTGATTGCAAGGAAATTAAGCAACACCATTCATCTACTCATGTAAGTGAGTTTGAGACCCAAATGCCCATGAAAAATTGGATTGAAAGAGAGAAAAGAGCAAAGACATCCCAAAGAAGTATTAAAGAAAGAAGAAAGAAAAGAAAGAAGCTACCTAAAAGATGGTGCAACTAAATGATTAAGAATCACAAGAGATTATTGGACTAAGAGGGTAGCTTAGTATAATACCTTGTGAGATGGAGAAGGATATAGAAGAAGAAGTTGTAGTGTGGGTTGATGGAGGATGAGGGGTTAATGTGGAGCCACCGGAGATATGTGATAGAAGGTGGTTGATGGGGGGGGGGTGGAGGTGGTTGAATGGGTGGTGGAAGGGGTGAGAAGGAGGAGGAAAAATGGAATGAGAATGAAGGGGTAAGTGTGCCCTTTCTAAAGTTGGCGTCGATCACCTGCGCGTGCGCGCACGGTGCGCGCTCGCGCAGGGAGTGAGGTGGACTAGGGGCGCGCGCGCGCACATTGCGCGTGCGCGTCCATGCGCTTGGGCTGGCGGCACAGGAGAGGCACAGGGATGGCATAACTCTCTGGCCGAAGTACCAGGGATTGCTTCAGGGTTTTTTTTTTGGCGCGCGCGCACTGTGCGCGCGCGCGTCAGCGCGGTTGTGCCCCAGGCATAAGAAGGGTCTGGAGGGGGCTCAACTCTCTGTGATGTGGCTCAGAGAGGAGTGCAGAATCAAAGGGCGCGTGCGCGGCTGAGGCGCGCGCGCGCATTTCGTGCTCACATTGTATGGACGCGTGCGCGCTAGGTGCGCGCACGCGGCAAAGGTGCTGGGCCGGTGGCTTAATGTAGGCTTAAGAATGGCCTAACTCTCTGTAAGATGTACTAGGGGTGCAGCAAGGCAATCGGCGCGGACGCGCATAGTGCGCTTGCGCGTCGATTGGCAGATTTCGCCCATGTGCGCGGACGCGCCATGTGTGCGCGCGCGCGAGCTTCCTGTGCTTCAGGCATAGCCCTGGCATGGTGTGGGCGCAACTCTCGGATAAATGTATGGAGGGCTGTTATTCGCAATCCACGCGTCCGCGCACGGTGCGCGTCCGCGTAGATGACCGCCGAGTGCCATAAGGGCGCGTACGCGCCAGGTGCGCGCACGCGCAGAGGGGTGCTTTTCTAATTTTGCAAGTGTTTACATCACTTTTGACATTTCAAAACCCCCCCCATACAGCCACTTAAGCACTATAGCAGGGCATTTTACTTGGTAAACTATCAATGAGATCAACAAATGAAGGGGAATTGACATTAAAATCTAGCTAACAAACATGAAGTCAAAGTGTCTATGTACAAAGCTCAAAGGAAGATCTCACCATGGTGGGGTGTCTCCCACCTAGCACTTTTGTTTAACGTCCTTAAGTTGGACTTTCAGTAGCTTATAGTGCTTGTTCAAGAGTTGCATCCCTCAAGAGGAACACTTCAAATTCCTTGGAGTTCTTTCTTTGCTCACCATGATACAATTTGAGACGGTGCCCATTTACCTTGAAGACGTCCGGGCTTGATGGGTGGCGCAAGTGGTAGACTCTATAAGGTTCTACTTTCTCCACTTGGTAGGGCCCATCCCACCTTGATCTAAGCTTTCCGGGTAGTAATCTCAACCTTGAATTGTAGAGAAGGACTAGTTCACCGGGTCAGAATTCTCTTCTCCTAATGTTCTTGTCATGGATGGCTTTCAACTTTTCCTTATAAAGTCTAGAGTTGTCGTAAGCTTCTAATCTCAAACATTCCAATTCCGCCAATTGAAGCTTTCTCTCTACTCTGGCCCCACCCAAGCTCATATTACACTCCTTTACGGCCCAATAAGCTTTGTGTTCAATCTCCACCGGTAAGTGACATGCTTTACCATATACAAGCCGGAAGGGGCTCATGCCAATGGGTGTCTTGTAAGCCGTTCGATAGGCCCACAGTGCATCGGAGAGTTTAATGCTCCAATCTTTCCTATTCGGCTTTACAATCCTTTCTAACACATGCTTGATTTCCCGGTTAGAGACTTCGGCTTGGCCGTTTGTCTGAGGGTGGTAAGCCGTGGCGACTTTGTGGATGATGCCATATTTTCTCATGAGGCCGTCTATTCTTTTGTTGCAAAAGTGGGATCCTTGGTCACTTATGATTGCTCTTGGGGTGCCAAAGCGACAAATGATATTGTTCCTCACAAAAGAATACACAACATTAGCATCATCCGTTCGGGTGGGGATTGCCTCCACCCATTTTGACACATAATCGACGGCTAACAAGATGTAGAGAAAGCCATTGGAATTTGGAAATGGTCCCATGAAGTCGATTCCCCATACGTCAAAGATTTCACAAAAAAGCATATTTTGTTGGGGAATTTCGTCCTTCTTGGAAATATCTCCAAACCTAATACATTGGGGACAAGATTTGCAATAGAGAGAGGCATCTTTGAGAAGAGTTGGCCACCAAAATCCGCAGTCAAGGACCTTTCTTGCCGTTCTTTGGGGCCCGTAGTGACCACCTCCTTCGGAAGCATGGCAAGCGTTCAAGATTGCTTGGAATTCGGTTTGAGGTATGCACCGTCGCACTATTTGGTCCGCTCCACACCTCCACAAATAGGGATCATCCCAAATATATTATTTGGATTCGCTCTTCAGCTTATCCTTTTTGTTTTTGTCGAGATTGGGAGGGAGCGTGCGTGAAACCAAATAGTTTGCTATTGGGGCGTACCAAGGAACTACTTCCGAGATTGCATGCAAAGCATCTAAAGGAAAGGAATCATTGATAGGAGTGGTGTCGCCTTTTGTGTGTTCGAGGCGACTTAAATGGTCCGCCACTAGGTTTTGGGAACCGCTCCTATCTTTGATCTCCAAGTCAAATTCTTGTAACAAAAGCACCCAACGAATTAATCTCGGTTTTGATTCCTTTTTGGCCAACAAGTACTTTAGTGCCGCGTGATCCGAGTACACTACTACCTTGGAACCAAGAAGATAGGCTCGGAACTTGTCCAAAGCAAAAACAATAGCTAGGAGTTCCTTTTCGGTAGTAGTGTAATTGGATTGGGCTCCGTCTAATGTTTTGGAAGCATAAGCTATGACATAGGGAATCTTACCCTCGCGTTGTGCTAACGCGGCTCCTATCGCATAATTCGAAGCATCACACATGATTTCAAAGGGTTGAGTCCAATTGGGTCCTCGTACAATAGGGGCTTGTGTCAATGCTACCTTGAGTTTGTCATATGCTTCCATACATTCCTTGCTCATCTCAAATTCGGTGTCTTTTTGTAGTAATCGAGAGAGAGGTAGGGCCACCTTGCTAAAGTCCTTGATGAATCTCCGGTAGAATCCTGCATGTCCAAGAAAAGAACGGACTTCCCTCTCGGAGGAGGGGTAAGGTAAACTGGATATGACATTTATCTTTGCCGGATCTACGGAGATGCCTTCCTTTGATACTATGTGTCCCAAAACAATGCCTTGTTTGACCATGAAATGACATTTTTCAAAATTTAAGACAAGGTTTGTTTTGGTGCATCTTTCTAAGACTTTTTCAAGGTTACCTAAGCAATGCTCAAATGACTCACCATACACACTAAAATCATCCATGAAAACTTCCATCGATTGCTCTAGAAAGTCCGCAAATAGGCTCATCATGCATCTTTGAAACGTTGCCGGTGCATTGCATAGGCCAAATGGCATACGCTTGTAAGCATACGTTCCAAAGGGGCAAGTAAATGTGGTTTTTTCTTGGTCTTCTAGAGCAATATGAATTTGGAAGTATCCGGAGTAGCCATCAAGAAAACAATAGTATGATTTACCGGCTAACCGATCAAGCATTTGATCGATAAATGGTAGTGGAAAATGGTCTTTTCTTGTGGCCGCATTCAATCTTCGGTAGTCTATGCATACTCTCCAAGAATTCTGCACTCTTGTTGCTATAAGTTCACCACTTTCGTTTTTGATTGTTGTCACTCCGGACTTCTTTGGCACTACTTGGACCGGGCTTACCCATTCGCTAGCCGAGATAGGATAGATGATGTCCGCTTCAAGTAGCTTAGTGACTTCCTTCTTCACCACCTCAAGAATGGTTGGGTTAAGTCTCCTTTGAGGTTGTCGGACCGGTCTTGCTCCTTCTTCAAGGAATATGCGGTGCTCGCATACTTGGGGGCTTATTCCCACTAGATCCGCCAAACTCCACCCAATTGCCCTTTTGTTTTTCCTCAATACATTCAGCAATTTTTCTTCTTGTTGAGGAGTTAACTCTTGTGCAATTATCACGGGTAGCTTTTGGGCTTCATCAAGGTATGAATACCTTAAGTGAGGTGGTAGTGGCTTCAATTCCATCTTCTTTTCATTCCTTGAAGTATGAGTTTCCGGATGGTTTGTATGATGTGTGGTATTTAGTTCGCTTGACTTTTCATTTGCTTCTTCGGGCATGCACTTCTCATCTAACCTTGCAAGGTGCACTTCGGCCACTATGTTATCAATTGGGTCACACCGGAATAGAGAGTGGTTCTCCGGTGGATGCTTCATTGCTTCCTCTAGGCTAAAGCTTACAATTCTCCCATCTATTTCAAATGAGTAGTTCCCCAAGTAAGCATCAAGCTTAAATCTAGAAGTTCTCAAGAATGGCCTTCCAAGTAGGATAGATGATGCTCTCTCGGTTTTGCTTGATGGCATTTCAAGGACATAGAAGTCAATCGGAAACACCAACCCTTTTATATTCACCAATACATCTTCCGCAACACCCGCTACGGTTATTATGCTTTTATCCGCTAGGACAAATCTTGCCGTCGACCTTTTTAGTGGTGGCAACTTCAATACCCGGTAGACGGAGAGCGGCATGATGCTAACACATGCTCCGAGGTCACACATACAATCTCTAAATTGAACTCCATTGACGGTGCAAGTGACCATACAAGGGCCCGGATCATCACACTTCTCGGGCAATGTTCCTATTAAAGCGGAAATAGAACTCCCCAATGGGATGGTTTCCAATTTAAGAATTCTATCCTTGTTTATGCATAAATCTTTGAGGAATTTGGCATATCTAGGAACTTGATGGATGGCATCAAAGAGGGGGATGGTTACCTCAACTTTCTTGAACATTTCTACCATTTTGGGGTCGAATTCTATGCGCTTTTTAGCTTTCTTTGCAAGCGTTGGAAATGGAAGTGGTTGAGCAATTTCTTCTTCCAAGGTTCTTTTGGCCTTGGTTGTCTCCCTTGTTGGTTGGGCTTCATCCTCAACTATGGCTTGTGGTGTCTCCTCTTCCACTACCTCTTCTATATCTATTCTCTCTTCCTCTTGGGCGATTGTGATAAGACTTGAGTCCTTTGCTTCCTTCTCTTTTAGTTGTGTACCGGATCTAAGGGTGATGGCATTGATGCCCCCCTTTGGATTTGGTTGAGGTTGAGAGGGAATGACACTTTGGATTGGGGGTTGAGGAGTGGGAGTTGATGGTGTATCCATACGTGCAAGAAGAGCTTGTAGTGTAGAGGTGAGGCCGGTGAGGCCGGAAGCAAGTGTGTTTTGTAATTCTTTTTGGCCTTGGATAATGGTCCGGAGTGTTTCGTCTTGGTTGGAGGGAGTGGTTGCATATGTGAGTTGAGGAGTTTGTGATTGGTTGGGTGGTGGTCTTTGATGTGGTGGTTGATATGTTTGGTAGTTTCTTTGTGGGTTTTGTTGGTTGTGTGGTTGATTTTGTGAGTTGTATGGTCGGTTTTGTGAGAAATTTTGTGAGTTGTTGCTCCATCTTTGACCTCCTCCATTGTTGTTGTTGTCCCTATTCCCTTGTTGATGATTTTCTCTCCAATTTTGATTATTGTGTCCACTTCCTTGATAAGGATGCCCTTGGTTAGGGTTACATCCTTGGTAGTACCTGTTCATACCCTGACTGAGGTCCTCCAACTCGGCAAGCTCATAAGAAGTCGGACCTCGGACAATAGGCAAAGAAGGCCCATCAAAAGGAACGCAGCCCAAAACCTAAAGGCCGAAAAGGCCTAGGAAAGGCGGTTCCACAAAGATAGGGATAAAACTCCCAAAGATAAGATAAGATAAGAATATCTTATCCAGGGGAGATCACCGCCAACTACTATAAATACACTGGAGCACCCAGGTATGGCATTCATTCCACATTCTACACATATCTGCTTGGACCCATGCTAACTTAAGCATCGGAGTGTCATTGCAGGTACAACCACCAACCACTCCGCATATCAAGCTCGGGTCCCTGAACCCCCACCTCGGGTCTCTCCAGACGACCGAGCTACACGTTTCAGGTAACCCTCGGAACATTGGCGCCGTTGCCGGGGACCTGGAAGTCATCCCTTTACCATGGCGGACGACCCTCTCAACAATGACCACGCTGCATCAGAACAAGAGGATGAAGTTGACACCGGAGAACGACCGGACAGCCCTCTATCACCACGCACTCCAGGAGGAAACAAACAGGATCGCCCAAAGACATCACTCCCAAACAAAGATCCACAAAATCCCGAAAGAGAAAAGAGCTCGGAAATTCTAGAGGCAGTCCGGGCACAACAAAACCGATTGAAACAACTCGAGGAAGACATAAAGAAGCAGAAAGAAACTGAACAAGATCTAAGAAGGGAGGCTCGCAAGCGCAGAGAATTAGAAGAAAAACTACGGAAAATAGAGGCCAACCTGAAAGACCGGACAGAGCGCGGCACCACCCCCGAAGGCAACCATGATCCCTTCACGCAAGAAATCATGAAGGAGAAGGTACCACGAAACTTCAAACCACCCGATATGGATCTCTACGACGGCACCACCGATCCAAGTCACCACCTCAGCAACTTCAGAAGCAGAATGTACCTAGTCGACGCCTCCGACGCGATTCGGTGCAAAGCCTTCCCCACCACTCTCACCAAGTCAGCCATGAGGTGGTTCGACAACCTGCCACCAAGATCAATCACCAGCTTCGAAGACCTAACCAAAAAATTCCTAACAAGGTTCTCTATTCAAAAGGACAAGACAAAACATGCCCCCAGTCTACTCGGGATCAAACAAGGTAACCAAGAAACTCTCCGAGAATACATGGAGCGATTCAACAAAGCCTGCCTGGACATACAACACTTGCCCACTGAAGCAGCCATCATGGGACTAGCAAATGGCCTAAAAGAGGGACCGTTTAGCCAATCCCTATCCAAGCGATACCCGACCTCCCTATACGAGGTGCAGGAGCGGGCAGAAAAATATATCAACATGGAGGAAACCTCCCAGCTAAGAGACTCTTCTAGGAAGGAATCAACCTACCCACTCCGAGATCGAGATCGGGAACAGAAGAAGAAAGAAGAACCCAACTCGGATAAGCCACGGAAGTACCACAACTACACCCCCCTCCGAGTCTCCCTGGTAGACGTCTACAGAGAAGTATGCCACACCGAAAAGATCCCACCGCCCCGACCGCTAAAACACAAGAGAGCGGGGAGAGATCGGTCCGAATACTGTGAATATCACAAGCTCTACGGTCATTCTACTAACGACTGCTACGACCTAAAAAATGTTATAGAAAAGCTAGCCAGAGAAGGAAAACTCGACAGATACGTAGCAGAGAAAGGAGAAGAGACCAGGAAGAGAAGGCGGGGAGATAACGAAGATCGGGCCGAACAAACCCCGCGAACCCCTGAAAGGCACGTACACATGATAAACGGAGGTTTTGCAGGCGGAGGAACATCCAGATCCTCGCGAAAAAGACACCTCAAAGAAGTCTATCACGTCCGAGAAGACAGTCCCCTGCCCGAATTACCTACTATCTTATTTACCCGAGAAGATGCTCAAGGGACAATACCCGGGCACGACGATCCAATGGTAATCACCATTATCCTAGCAAACGCCAACTTACACCGAACCCTGATTGACCAGGGAAGCTCAGCAGATATCCTGTTCAAAACGGCCTTCGACAAGCTCGGACTTGAAGAAAAAGAGCTAAAGGCCTATCCCACCGACCTATTTGGGCTAGGGGACACCCCGATCCATCCCTTAGGATACATCTCGCTACACACTACCTTTGGAAGAGGCGAGCAATCTAAAACATTAAGCATCGACTACATTATAGTCGACGTCACTTCAGCATACAATGCCCTCATTGGGCGACCAACCCTAAACAGACTGGCAGCTATAGTCTCGACCCCACACCTCTGTATGAAATTCCCTACCGCAAAAGGAATCGCTACCCTAAAAGGCGACCAAAAACTAGCGCGGCGATGCTACAACGAAAGCCTGAGCCTAAAAAGGAAAGAGATCAACACAATAGAACTCGGACGAGTTCAAGCCCGAGAAGATCTTCGGCCACAACCAGAGGGAGAAACCGAAAAAGTCCAGATTGGGAACACACCTGAAAAAATAACAAACATAGGAGCAAACCTCGAAGCAGGCCTAAAAGAGGAACTCATAACCCTCTTAAGGGAGAACTCCGACCTCTTCGCCTGGAAAGCCTCCGACATGCCAGGCATAAGCCCCGACTTGATGTGCCATAAGCTATCAGTATACCCGGGATCCAGACCTGTCCAACAAAGACGCCGGAAGCTCGGACCCGAGCGCATGCAAGCAATAGAAGAACAAGTACAAGCACTGCTAGATGCAGGGTTCATTAGGGAAGTAAAATACCCCCTATGGCTCGCAAACGTGGTTCTGGTAAAAAAGCCCAACGGAAAATGGAGGATGTGTGTCGATTACACGGATCTCAACAAAGCCTGCCCCAAAGACCCATATCCACTACCAAACATCGACGCCTTAGTAGACGCAGCCTCAGGCTACAGATATCTCTCCTTCATGGACGCATACTCGGGATACAATCAAATCCCGATGTACGGACCCGACCAAGAAAAGACCTCGTTCATAACCCCAAGGGCCAACTACTGCTACGTAGTAATGCCCTTCGGGCTGAAGAACGCAGGGGCAACCTACCAGAGGCTAATGAATAAAGTGTTCTCAGAGCACATCGGACTACAACTGGAGGTGTACGTCGACGACATGCTGGTAAAGACACAAGAAGACAGAAACTTGCTGACCGACCTCACCAGTGTCTTCGGCACCCTCAGAAAACACAACATGAGACTTAACCCGACAAAGTGCACCTTCGCCGCAGAAGCCGGAAAGTTCTTAGGCTTCATGCTGACTCAAAGGGGCATCGAAGCGAACCCGGACAAATGCCAAGCGATACTCAATATGAAGAGCCCGACGTGTGTCAAAGAAGTACAACAACTGAATGGATGGCTAGCCGCCCTATCAAGATTCTTGGCAGGATCAGCGATAAAATCACTACCTCTCTACTCACTCCTGAAGAAAGGGAAACCCTTCTCATGGACCCCGGAGTGCGAAAAAGCCTTTCAAGAATTCAAGGAATTCCTCGGGCAGCCACCAATCCTAACCCGACCTTTAAAAGGAGAAGAACTCGTACTATACCTCTCGGTTGGAAATCGAGCAGTCGCTTCAGCGTTAATACAAGAAAATGACCAAGGACAACACCCCATATACTTTGTAAGCAAGGCACTACAAGGGGCCGAATTAAACTATCAGAAGATAGAAAAATTCGCCTACGCCCTAGTGTTCACAGCTCGGAGGCTCCGTCCATTCTTTCAAGCCCACACCATCAAAGTCCGGACAAACTAACCCATGAGACACATCCTGCAAAAAACAGACCTGGCAGGACGAATACTACAATGGGCGGTAGAACTGTCCGAGTTCGACCTCCACTATGAAGCCCGGACTGCCATAAAATCTCAGTATCTAGCCGACTTCATCGCAGAATACACTGAGACCCCTGGAACCCCACTCTCATGGAACCTGTATGTCGACGGGTCCTCAAACAAAACAGGAAGCGGAGCCGGGGTTATACTCGAAAGCGACCAAGGAACGCGGATAGAACTATCCCTAAAATTCGAGTTCCAGGCTTCAAACAACCAAGCCGAATACGAGGCCCTACTAGCAGGTCTAAAACTAGCCGAAGAGGTCGGAGCCCAGAAAATTATGATCTTCAGCGACTCCCAGGTCATCACGTCACAAGTAAATGGAAGCTACCAGGCCAAAGACCCAACTATGAAAAAATACCTGGACCAAACACAGGCACAATTACGCCACTTTTCAGAAATACAGATCCAGCACATACCTCGGGAACAAAACGCCCGAGCAGACGCCCTCTCAAAGCTCGCTAGCACCAAGCCCGGAGGCAACAACAGAAGTCTCCTCCAGGAAACCTTACAATCCCCCTCCGTGCTAAGAGAGGAAGAAACACTAAATATATCCAACCAACAGCAAGGATGGATGACCTCCATACTCAACTACCTGAAGTCGGGAACTCTCCCCGCCGAAAGAAAGGAAGCTAAAAGACTCACGAAAGACACCCAAAATTATACACTAATTCACGACGTATTATACAGGAGAGGATTCTCAAACCCCCTCCTTAGGTGCGTCCCGACCTCAGAAACAAAGAGCGTCCTCGAAGAAGTCCACGGAGGCATGTGCGGGAACCATCTCGGAGCTCGTCGTCACTAATTCACGACGTATTATACAGGAGAGGATTCTCAAAACCCCCTCCTTAGGTGCGTCCCGACCTCAGAAACAAAGAGCGTCCTCGAAGAAGTCCACGGAGGCATGTGCGGGAACCATCTCGGAGCTCGGGCATTATCCAAGAAAGTAGTCCGAGCCGGGTTCTACTGGCCGACCTTGCAAAGAGACGCAACGGAATTTGTGAAAATATGCCCCCTTGCCAAAAACACACCAATTTTCACAAGGCACCACCCGAGGACCTTATCAGCATCACCGCCCCATGGCCCTTCGCAAAATGGCGACTTGACCTACTCGGCCCGTTCCCCCAAGGACCGGGGCAAGTCAAATACCTCATAGTAGGAGTCAACTACTTCACAAAGTGGATCGAAGCTGAACCCTTAGCCACCATTACGGCTCAGAAAAGTCGCAAATTCCTATACAAAAACATTGTCACAAGGTTCGGAGTCCCCTACTCCATCACGACAGACAATGGAACACAGTTCACGGACACAAGTTTTCAGAACTTGGTGGCCGAACTAAAAATCAAACAGCAATTCACCTCAGTCGAGCACCCACAAGCCAATGGACAAGCAGAGGCTGCAAATAAAGTCATCTTGGCCGGGTTAAAACGGAGACTCCAAGAGGCCAAAGGGGCATGGGCCGAAGAGCTCCCCCAGGTGCTATGGGCATATCGGACAACTCCACACTCTACAACGGGAGAATCGCCATTCCGACTAGCTTATGGGATGGAGGCAATGATTCCTATCGAAATAGAGGAAGGGTCCCCTAGAACCATCTTCTACAACGAAAAAGGTAACCCGCAGGCACAAAGGGAAGAACTCGACCTCCTCCCCGAGGTCCGAGAAAGAGCTCGGATCCGAGAAGAAGCCTTAAAACGGCGAACGGCCCTCAGATACAATCAGAAAGTAATAAAGCGAAGCTTCTCCATTCACGACCTGATTCTAATCCGAAATGACATCGGAACACAAAAGTCGGGAGAAGGAAAGCTAGCTGCAAATTGGAAATGACCCTACAAAGTAACAGAAGTCTTAGGAACAGGCTATTACAAAGTATCCGACCTAGAAGGCAATGAGTTGCCCAGGGCCTGGCACGCCTGTAATCTAAGACGATACTACAGCTAGAAAGAGATAACCCGAGGTGTACTCTTTTTCCCTACAAGGGTTTTTTAATGAGACACCCGGTCAAGTAAGGCACCCGACCTAGTCAGGGGTAAACACTCTGTAAATGTTCTTTCTTTTTTATATATACTAATCAAACTTTTCTATTTTCTTTTCTTCTATCTCGTGATGAAACAAATCCTGAAAAGTACCCCGCCAAGGCGCATTAATTTATGCTCGACAAAACGCAAAAAATCATTGCCAAGAGACCATACAAGGTCGGCAAGATAAAGCGACGAGGTTCAAATTAATGTGAGAAGTTATAAAAGCAACTCTGAAAAGGCTCAAAAGGCCGAATAAAAAGAGATTACAAAAATAACTTAAAAGGCCGACCAAACGACAAGGTTGGGCCCGACAAAGGGAAGTACTCGACCGCCCCACCCGAGGTCCGAGAAAAAGCCCGGATCCGAGAAAGAAGCCTTAAAACGGCGAAAGCAAAAGATTTCGAAAACGCTTACTAAAAAGTTGCTATACAAAAACAACTAAAAAGTACAAGCGAAAAAACGAAATCAAAGGAAAGTTCAAAAAAAAAAAAAAAGCGCTAGCTAAAAGGTTGTTATCCGAAAACAACTAAAAAGCATAAAAGCGGAACAAAAAGTCAAAACGCGAACAAAACACCGCTTAATAAGCTAAAAAGTTACTACAAGTAGCTAAAAGCAAAAAGGTGTCCAAAGCGTCCACAGAAACCATCCAAAAACAAAAGAGCCTACAGGCCGGGCAAAAAACCAAAGATAAAAAGGATTACGGAGAATCAAGATCCTTTCCGGACTCCACATCAACAGAAGGCTGCGGAGGAAACATAGAAATCGGGACAGCATCGACGGCACCGTCATCTCGGTTCAAAACCTCCACACCAGATCCATCCCCGGCCAAAGATGAAGTCGGGTTCACAACCGGAACTTTGGGGTCGGACACCGGAACCTCATCCTCGTTGGGAGCAGGAACAATCTTTCCCTCCACGACAACATTATCCGTACTAAATAAGCTCAGATCCAGGTCAGGAGCAAGAACCCGGACCTGAGCCTTCAAATTCTCAAACATAGCATCCATACCCTTAGCCACATGACCTTCTAGCTCGTAAAAATCATCCTGAGCAGATTGCAATCTCTCCTTTGTCTCCACAAGCTCGGCATATGTCCGAGTATAATTCTCCGTCGCCGCCTTCGCCATCTCCTCAGACGCTTTCGCTGCCGCCACAGCCGCGGTAGCTTTAGCTTTCTCCTTCTCCAAAGACGCCTCCAGCTCAGTAATCCTAGCAGCCTTCAGTTCACTAATCCTCTCGAGCTCAGACTGAGCCTTCTCAAGTCGGGAGTTGGTCGCACCAATGGGGGATTTCTTGAACTCCCGGGCAATAACGGCATGAAGACTAGCCATCCGGACACAACTCCGCGCCATATACTGAAAATGATGCTCCATAGACACATCATCAGTAGAAATAAAGGTCTGAGGGAGAATATGCTGTTCAATCCAACCAAGAGCATCAAAATCCTTGTCATTAAAACCCGCAAGCTCTTGAGAGATCTTCTGTTTCTTGGGAGGAGGACCCGAGGATGAAGGCGGGGAAGAGTGACCGGGTCCAGAGGTCGGAGGATCTTGATTTATAGCTCGGAACTGAGGAGTCGGAATAGTCTTCGACCGAGTAGTGACACCTACAGTAGTCTTCTTCGGAGAAGATCGGGCAGAAGCCTCCACAGCCTCAATATTTCGAGCAGCCACAGACTTCTTCGTCCGACGAAGGTACTTCATGGAATCCGCCTGAGAAGACATCTCTGCAGAAATAAAAGAAAAGGATTACCACAACAGAAATTCCACCAAAACTAGCAAAGCCAAAATACTAAAAAAGGATGAATCTCGGAGAGGTCGGGAACTACCTAACTCGGAACGGAGAAGGCTTGGATCTCCCAACATTTTCTTCGTGTCCAAGTGAGGTGCCCGACCCCATAAACCGCTTACCACACCCACAAATGCCTGCTCCACCTCATCTAGACTCTCAAAGGTATACTTAGTAGACACTACATTCTCCTGCCAACAAAGAGGAAAGGAAGGCTCCCCACTCTCATCTAGAAAGAAAGGTCGGACGTCTCCCGTAGCCTGGACCTTGAAATAAAAGTTCTTAAAATCATGAAAGGACTCATCATAAAGGGTACAAAACTTCCTTCCCTGGTTATCCCTAAAAGAGACCCAAGATACCTTCCCTCCACCCGACCCCGGCTTCGTCAACACAAACAAGTAGGAAAAAAGAGAAATAGAGGGAGCGACGCCCAAAAACTGACACAAAAGTTGAAACAGCTTTAAAAACGCCCAAGAATTTGGATGGAGCTGCGTAGGGGCAAGGTTACAAGAGCATAACACCTCGGACTCCAGGTCGGTAAAGGGAAGTCGGACACTCAGCTTAGAGAAAAAACAATCATAAGCATAAAAGAAAAGCTTCTCGGAACTATCTAGGGGCGGGAAGCACACTCTCTCCTCGGAATCCGGGGCTACTAGTTCATAATCCCTCTCAGACTCTCTATTTTCACATATGCTACAGTGCCTACGGAACCTAGCTAAATACTCAGAATCTACCACAGAAGGGACTCTTAGAGGAAGAGGGTCTACCCAACCAAGACCACTTGGAATCTTGGTCGACATCGCTTGAAGAACCTTTCGAGACATAAAATTCTTACCTACAAAGAAGAATACAACAGCAAGCAAAAATCACATAAAGCAGACAGCGAAAACCCATTCAGCAAAACAAGAAACAAAAACCCAACGAAGAAAATGCGGCAACCCGGAGCAAAATACCAGAGAACAAAAAGAGCCCCCCCCCATATACAAACAACAAGCAATGGCGGCGCCTCTTTTCGGGGCAACCCAGGCATAAAAGAAAAAGAAACAAACAAGAGCCACACAAAGAACAGAAACATATGTGCACAAAGAAAAGAGAAACATGGGAGCAAACCTGGAAGAAAGAAACGAAGACGACGAGCTCCGAAGCAAGGAGAACGAAACGACGGCACAGAGGAAACCCCAGAAAAACACACGGAGAGATTCGGGGAAGCAGAGCAAAAAGAAAGAAGAAGCAGTGCTAAAAAAAAGGATAACGAAAAACAAAACGCAGAAAAGGAGGAAAGGGGCAAATAAATAAAGCCTTCACAGAGCCCGAACGGAAATCGAGGAAAAACGGTAAAATGCAATAAATGCAGGAACGGCCATTTTTGAATTTTGAAAAAGCTACTATGCCCGAGCACGACCTCCCAAAAAAAGGACGAACTCGGGCAGGGGCACTGTTCATACCCTGACCGAGGTCCTCCAACTCGGCAAGCTCATAAGAAGTCGGACCTCGGACAATAGGCAAAGAAGGCCCATCAAAAGGAACGCAGCCCAAATCCTAAAGGCCGAAAAGGCCTAGGAAAGGCGGTTCCACAAAGATAGGGATAAAACTCCCAAAGATAAGATAAGATAAGAATATCTTATCCAGGGGAGATCACCGCCAACTACTATAAATACACTGGAGCACCCAGGTATGGCATTCATTCCACATTCTACACATATCTGCTTGGACCCATGCTAACTTAAGCATCGGAGTGTCATTGCAGGTACAACCACCAACCACTCCACATATCTAGCTCGGGTCCCTGAACCCCCACCTCGGGTCTCTCCAGACGACCGAGCTACACGTTTCAGGTAACCCTCGGAACAGTACCCTTGATTGGGGCGGTCATAGAAATTATGGGTAGCCGCCAAGGTGTTGTCTTCTTGAAGGCTTGGGCACTCATCCGTGTAGTGAGAGTAGCAAGAGCAAATGCCACATACTCTTTGAGGGACCAATTGTTGGTTGTGTTGTTGAGGTGGTGGAGGGTGTTGTTGATATGATTGAGGTTGTTGTGGTTGTTGTTGGTTCAATTGGAGTTGCCTCAAGACGGATGTCATCTCATTCAAGGATTGAGTTAGAGCGGTGGCTTCACTACTAGTTGATACCTCGTTCACGGTCCTTGGGCGGTTGACTCTTCGCCTCATATGTTGATTGGATTCGGCTAAGTCAATAATAAGTTGCCATGCCTCCTCCGCGGTTTTATATTTGGACAAAGAACCATTGCTAGAAGTGTCCAAGAGGGTTCTATCTTGCTCTCGCATCCCTTGACATATGTATCCGAGCAATACTTGAGTATCGATCATGTGATTAGGGCATGCATCTAGTAGTTTGCGGAACCGGTCCCAATACTCATAGAGTGGTTCCGTCTCACCTTGCACAATACAAGACATTTCCTTCCTTAGCCTATCCATCTTTTCCGGGGGCAAGAATTTATCCAAGAATCCCCTTCTAAGTAGGTCCCAATCGGAGGTAACTTCACTGGAGAGGGTGTAAAACCATTCTTTAGCCTTGTCCTCAAGAGAGAAAGGGAAAGCAAACAACCATATAGCAACTTCATCGGACCCTTCCCGTCTAGTAGTCGAGCATATGCGATGGAAGTCCTTAAGATGTCGAATAGGGTCTTGTGCGGGAAGCCCGTGAAACTTGGGTAGGAGGTTGATCAAAGCGGTCTTCAATTCAAAGTTCGCATTCAAATTGGGGTGAGTTACATGAAGGGGTTGAAGGACATAATCCGGTGCACCCGCTTCCTTGATGGTAACTCTCCTCGGAGCATCCATGGTATTAGTACCTAAAACAAAAGAAGAATTGTTAGTGAGATTGATGGGAGTATGATTAGTGCCTTCTTTGAGTGATGGTTCAATGTTCACTTCTAGTAAGGTGGTTGAGGTGGTGAAACCCTCTTCACCTTTTCCAAACCTTAGCCGCCTCCGAGCTTGTCTAATATGAAACAAAGTTCGTTCTATTTCCGGATCAAAAGGGACTAAGCTCGGATTCGGTTGTGAACGCGTCATGCAATGAAGGGGAAATGGAATTCATTGTGACGATGAGGGGTTAGTCAATTGAGCAGTTTACAATGAAGTGCAACTATGTACATATATACACGCTTAATCCAAAACAATAGCATGGCACACTATGCAATTCCCTGGCAACGGCGCCATTTTGACAAAGGAATTTTTTTTGCCGGTATAGAAATTATCAAGTGATCAATCGTAGTATAGTCTAAACCGACGCAAAATCCATCATCAAACAAATCTACAATCTATATCCGAGAGTACTAGTCTCCTGAGTCGTTCTCCCTTGGAATTGCCAAAGTGTGCATCTTATTGATTTAGTAAGCCTTGTTGGAATTCTTTGAAAGGTTTAGCAAAGTAATGAGAAACAAACAATCAATTATCAAAAGACTTGGCTTAGGGTTGGCATTAGAAATTCTATCCTTATAGTCCATTCAATGTTGACAACAATTTAGGCCTTGCTTCGTTTAGTTATCCCCTAAATATAGAGGAAGTTCAAATGAACACAATCAACTTGAGTCACAAGTCCTAGCTTCACCTCATGGGAAACTAGCTTTAGTGCCCTCCAAGCCAACTAGCAATCCCTAATTCCAAATCAACTAGTGATACAACTATTCAACTTCTTCCAATGACCAAACCCTATGCCAAGTGTGAAAATTTTACTCCATAGCTAGTGTTGACATTTTATCAAACATGTGATGAGCAAGAAAGAAAGTCATAGTAAAATGAGAAGAAAAGTAGAATTGAAAGTATTGCAACACAAGGATCTAACAACAAGTCTCAATGAGTAACAATGAAAATCAAATTCTCAAAATAGGGATGAAATCCAAAATTACAAAGTTGAATTCTAGATCTATGAGAATTGATCAATTACATCTACTACTTGAAATTGGAGAAGAAAATCTATGACATGAACAAAGTGGAGTGAGAATTGTAATGGATCTCACCAAAAAGTGATTGAAAATTCAGAAATTAGATGAAGATGAACCCTAGTGAAAAGCTTGGAATCTCCCTCTTCTTCTCCCAAAGTGTAACTAACTCTCTTCCAAAAAAATCTAATTCTAGAAAAATGAACTAAGTGTACTTAACCTTTGCTCCTTTGGTCTTCTTAAGCTTTTCCCGCCAAGGCATTTCCTCAAAAGTGGGATTCTTAACTACCTCCACGCCTAAGTCAGGTGACTTCTAAAAAATCATATTCGCAAATCGGCGCGCACGCGCAAGGTACGCGCACGCGCCATCGAGGTGTCTTGTAATGTGCGCGGAGGCGTGATGTGCGCGTGCGCGCCCATGAAGATCCTGGCTTAGCCGCTTCTCAAGCCGGCTTGTGACTTGGCTCTTGGCTTTGGCTTTACGTTGCTCTATCCGCGCGGGCGCGCCAGGTGCGCGCACGCGCCCCTGCGGAAATTTCCAAAGCTTAAGTCTCATGCTTCCTTCCTTTGTACCCGTCTTCCTTCTCTCTTTCGGTCCATTCCTACTCTATATCCTGAAACCACTTAACACACAAGTCACGCCATCGAATGGCATCAAGAGAAGATTAGAAATGTATCTATTTTAGTGCAAAATAAGCATGTTTTCATTCATGAGGCAAAACTAGGAAAGGAATGCAAAATCTTGTATTTTCATATAGAAAGTGCGTGGAATCATTGATAAAACCCCTGAAATCAGCACAAGATAAACCCTCAAAATGGGGTTTGTCAAGGTTCAATGTTCCTTTTATTTATTTCCTCAATTTAGTTTATGGATTTCTATGTTCAACTCAACTTCTTTATTTGGCTAGAACTGCCCATGTTACATTTGATATCTTTATTAATTCATGATTTTGAGGTATTTCAGATCTAAGATTCTTATTTAGCTTTTTATATTATTGGCTTTAATTGATTAACTGGAAGCTCTTGAGTTATCAACTATTCATGATTGATTGTTATGTCAGCTAATTAACTGAAATTTCACTAACTCTAGTCTTTCCTTAGGAGTTGGCTAGGACTTGGGAAATCTAACCAATTGGTTCACTTGACTTTCCCTTGCTTACGCAAAGGTTAACTAAATGGGATTAACTTCCATTCTTATAGGAGTAACTAGGATAGGACTTCCGAATTTTCATATCTTGCCAAGAGTTTATTTTACAGTCATTTATTAATTTTATTTGTCATTTAATTTACTTGTTCCTCACTTTCAAAACCCTCAATTTATAAAACTCATAACCAATAATAAGAACACACCTCCCTGCAATTCCTTGAGAAGACGACCCGAGGTTTAAATACTTCGGTTATCAATTTATTTAGGGGTTTGTTACTTGTACGAAGGGATTTCTGTTGGTTCAGAATCTATACTTACAACGCGACTTTATAAAATTCTTTACTAGCAAAAATCCTAACGTCAAAATGGCGCCGTTGCTGGGGAATTGCAAACGTGTACCTTATTATTGGTTATTGTAAATATTTAAAAAAAAATAAATATTTTTCTTTTACTTGTTTATTTGTTCCTTCTCTTCCCTCTTATTTCTGATAGCTACTATGAATTCTCACCCCTCTCGCTTTGAGTTTGGTTCTAATTTTGTTGCAAGGAATGGAAGCTATAACAGGACTATGCATCAAGGTCTAAGCAATCAAAGATGGATGGAGCCACAAGGATCTGATCACCCCTTTAGGCAACAACACCCTCCTAGATATCATGGACAGAGACCATTCTACAATGCATACCAAGCTGATAGATATGGTGGACCGTCTTGTAGCTACCAACAAGCCCCACCCTGTGCTCAGAGACCATCCTTTCAACACAACCTCAATCCACCATACTCACAAGCTCTTTTTCACCATTCGCCACCATATGATCCTTATCCACCCCAATGCCAATCCAACTATTCCCAAGAACTACCACACACCTATGCACCATGTTCATATCCATCAAGCCAAGAATCACAGGTTCGCCTCGAAGAATCAGTAAAACAATTTAATGCAACCCTTCATCAACTGGAGCAAGCAATAAATCAATTATCTTCCAGACGTTCAGGCACTCAACAGACTCCCATGGCTTCATGTGGAGAATCTAATGAAGAACGCAGCACGAAGAAGACACTAGAGACTCCAGTAGATAGTATAGAGCATAATTTCGTACTGGAACAAGTAGAGGAAGCTGTCATTGTAGAAGAAGAAAAGTTGGTTGAAGATTTAGGAGATGCTGAACCTCCACAGGAATCCAGAGTTGTAGAGAATTCCGTCGAAGACATTACAATTAATGCTAAGGAGGATAGTGCACAACCCCCAAGGCATGTATCTTATGAGGAACTGGACGGAATGACCCAAGACTCAAGTTTTCTTGATGATCATGATCACAAGTCAAGTCCTCTTAGTAATGAACTTGCATCCGCAAGTGAATTCTTTGAGACAGAAGAATCCTCCCCAAGTGAATATGAAGATGATGCTGAGGTCGACTTTTCTCAACCTCCTATTTATGACTCAAGTGATGAGGAAGATATCAATGACTTTGATCAAGACATAGTTGAAGTTGAAGAAATTTGCCAAGAAGTGGAGGAATTCACAGAAGACCACAAAGGAGTAGAGCTTGCAGAGCCACTAGAAACACCTATCCCAAGGCCATTACCACCCAACACAGACTTCAAGTGGGTAAAATCCTTGGCTTTTATCTTCACTTTTCCACTTGAATATGGTTTACTTGAAACAGATGGCCAGCTTAGAGCTCTTTGCGGCTTTAAGAGAAAAAGGGAAATGACTTGCACTCAGAGATGGTATGCAAGATTCAATGAGGTTTCGCACTTCAATTTGAGCTGCAAGGATTGGTGTCAAGCTCAATTGAAAGGATCTCGGAAGCTGTTTGGTCACTGCAGTGAGAATTCAGACTACTCACCACCCGGCTGGAAAGATGTAGATCAAGACAAAGACGGGTGTAGAAGAAAAGTTTGAGATCCTGGAGTCTGTTCTGACATTCAACACCCCGGGAGCCTAGAAACCTGTTTGAAACTGCTCAACGGTTTTAAGTGCCTTATTTGGGACCCCGGAGGATGTTGGAATTCCAAACATTGGTGGAGATTCCTGGATCAGTACAAGCATAAGCCACCATGACAGGAAGCTCATCAACTGTCCAACTTAAGGACTTTAACTAAAAGTGCTAGGTGGGAGACAACCCACCATGGTATGATCGTTCTTTCTCCATTCTACTTTATTTTTGAATTTTGTTTGAACCTGGAATTTTCACATGACATTCATTGCATTTTGTATTCTGCATACTGCATAAAAAATAATAAAAAAAATTTCGCCCGCGACGTGACAGCGTCGCTGACGCGTTCGCGTCGCTGACGCGTTCGCGTCGCTGACGCGTTCGCGTCGCAGGTGCATTAGGGAGAAAAGAAAAGTGAACAGAGAGTCATGCGAGAGCGTGGCTGGAGGCGTGCCTTTGGCACAAATTGATCCACACGACCGCATCGCTGACGCGTCCGCGTCATGTGGGAAAAATGCCTCCCACACGTCCACGTCACCCACGCAAATGCGTGCCTCCAAATCGACGTAAAAAGGGTGTATGGCCGAAAGTTGAGCTCGAATTGGGTTGGACTCGTGCTAGAAGCACAAGCCCTGCCACGCGTCCGCGTGCCCCACGCGTCCGCACAATTTTCAAATTTAGGCCATCCACGCGATCGCGTCAGTAACGCGAACACGTCACCCAGATTTTTGGCACAATGAGTTTCAAACAGAGAGTTGCGCGAGCGCGCGGCTGCCCTCGCGCCAGTAGCACAAATTCACTCACGCGACCGCGTGCCTCATGCGGCCGCGTCAGTTGACAATAACGCCACCTTCGCGAACACGTCACTCACGCGTTCGCGTCACCTGCGCCGCACAACTTATCCAGATCAGCGCCAATTATCTTATTTTTCCTCTCTAATCCTAATCTCTTCTATCTTTTCTTCTTTCTTCCTCCTTTTCTTACTTTCTTCTTCTTCATCTCTTTCACTTCTCATCTCTCTTCACTTTCATTTTATTTCATTCAATTTATTTGCATACCCTCATTCATTGCATTATCTTGATCGGTGTTGGAATTTTATTTGGGTCATTATTTTATGTTGCTTATGGATTGTTTGGGATTTGTTTAAACAATTATATATTATTTTTATGGGTTACTTGCATGTTCTAATTAATATTTTCCATACCTTATTTAATATGCATGCTTTGTGTTTGTGAAAACGCCCATATGGCTTTTTGCACTATTCTTGGATTTCTTTTAAATCTACTACTCTAAATGCCTGCTTTTCACATAACCCCTTCTCTATTTTATTATTTAAATATAACTGTTTTTACAAACATATTATTAATTTGAGAGACTTGGTAATCTAATTTGGACATTGCATGCTTGACCTATGCTACTCATGCCCTTTGCCGGCATGCCAATAAACACCTTGCATTCAATTTTCCTCACATGCACTTAATATTTTCATTGTTGATTTGCCACATGTAGTTATGACCATGTGTTCACATCATTATCCATACCTGTGCATTGATTACCACCTTTCCTATTCTTTTCCTTGCTATAAACCTTGAATGCTAATGTCTTTCCTCGTTTCCTTTCAGGATGGCCACCAAGAAAGGTAAAGAGAAAGCTACTCCCATACCACTAGCAAGGAAAGGAACAAAAAGAGCACTAGCTGCGGAGCCACCCATCCACCTGTACATCTTAGCATGCACCGAGGACGGTGCAATCTTTAAGTGTGGGGAGGTCGATACCGATCTCCGTGGGTTAGTTACTTCTTTTTTCAACACCAATGTTAATTTGTTAATTGCTGCATTTGCATATTTGATTGCATGTTTGTTTGATTTTATGCATTTAGCTACTGCTTGGTTAAAGTAATGAGTTTCTTTTTAAGACCCTATTTTTGAAAAAAAAAATTCACTAATTTAAATCAAAATTTAAATGTTAAATTTGTTTGGAAGTTGTATTTGGAACATAGTTAAAAGTTAGAACACACAACCTGTGAGATTTGAGCTTAATTACATGGTTACATTATTTAACCATAAATATTTTATTCTTGTGTGTTTTCTTCTCTATTATTGCAATATTTACTTTGTTCCAAGCTATATGTCCAATAATTAATGTATTTACATGCTTGCATATGATTGAGGCCATTACTTGTTTTAGCTCACTTATTCCAAATAAGCATACCCTTTAAATTACCTTTGTTAGCCACTTTGAGCTTTTGAATCCCTTTCTGTTTTATAACCACATCACTAGCCTTAAGCAGAAAAACAAATTAAATATTCCAATTGAATCTTTGGTTAGCTTAAGACAGAGATTGTGTATCAACTAAGTGTGGGGAAATTGTGGGAACATAGGTTAATAAGGAAATGTATCATGTTTCTAATTTATTTAAATATTGGGAATTTGGGAACCTACTCATGAAAAACCAAAATAGGAAAAAATAAAAAAATAAAATAAAAATCCATGTGCATTGACAATGTTATGTTTATTTTTATGATTAAAAAAAATATTCAATAAATAAGGGGACAAAATTACCCCAATGTTAAGCTTTAATAGAAAGATCAATGCACATGTGATAAAAGTAAAGAAATATAAAAAGTTTGGTACATGAGTATGTGATACAAAAGTGGAAATTATGGGTAGTCAGGCATGAATTTAGAGTTATATAGAGTGTGTGTGTGTTTATGTGAGAGCTTAGGCTATTCAATGATTCAATTTATAACTCACTTAGCCATACATATATCCTCACCCTTGCCTTGGCCCCATTACAACCTTGAAAAGACCTCATCATGTTTGCATTGGTATACTAAATATTTGTTGATCGGTTAGCTGAAGAACAAAGTTTAGAAAACATGATTAGAGAAGATTAGAGTGAAGTACCCTATACACTTAAGAGACTAGAGTGATATACACTACCAGTGAGGGTTCAATGCTTGATTCTATGTTCCCTGCTTTCATGAGCTATCTTCTTACAAGTTTACTTGTCTTTTATTGTGTAATTTGAATTAGCAAAATTTGATTCATATTTGTCTTGAGAGATTTATTTACTTTTTACCAAGTAGGTAGAAATATTTTGCATGTAGTTGCATTCACGTAGATAGGTTGCATTTCATACATTCTATTATTCCTATTCACTCCTTTATAGTTTCTCTTGAGCTTAGCATGAGGACATGCTAATGTTTAAGTGTGGGGAGGTTGATAAACCACTATTTTATGGTTTATCTTGTGCTTAATTGAGTGGATTTATCGATATTTCATACACTTATTCATACTAAATGCATGGGTTTACATTCTCCTTCCTGATTTTGTGCTATGATTGAAAACATGCTTCTTTGGACTTATATTTGCTAATATTAATCCTCTCTTGTTAACATTAGATGCCATGATATGTGTGTTAAGTAATTTCAGGGATTACAGGGCATGAATGGCTCAGAGGATGGAAAGGAAGCATGCAAAAGTGGAAGGAATACAAGAAGTTGAAGAAACTGCTAAGCTGTCCAGTCTGACCTCTTCGCACGCAAACGGTCATAACTTGAGCTACAGAGGTCCAAATGATGCGGTTCTAGTTGCGTTGGAAAGCTAACATCCGGGGATTTGCAACAATATATAATTTGCTATAGCTGCCCCGAAGTTAAGCAACGCGAATGCGTGGTTGACGCGTCCGCATCGCATCTGCGAATCTCATTCCACGTAAACGCGTAGATGACGCCTCCGCGTCACTTTCTCGCGACCTGTACGTACCAGATTTCGAAATTAGCAATTTTTGGGTTGTTTCTGACCCAGTTTTCGGCCCAGAAAGCACAGATTAGAGGCTATAAAGTGGGGGAATGTATCCATTCATATTCATGCATTCATAACTCACAATTTTAGGTTTTAGATGTAGTTTTTAGAGAGAGAGGCTCTCTCCTCTCTCTTAGGATTTCGGATTAGGATTTTTAGAAATTAGGATTTATCTCATCTTCATATCAGGTTCAATATTCCTTTATTTTGACTTCTCTTCTACTTTGAGATACTTTAATGCTTTTATTTGTATTTGATTTATGTTGTCCAATTGGCTTATGAACTTTTCCATGTTAGATTTTACTGCTTTGAATGAATGTTATTTGAGGTATTCCAGATATTTAAGATTCTTATTTAGCTTTTTATATTATTGGCTTTAATTGATTAACTGGAAGCTCTTGAGTTATCAGCTATTCATGATTGATTGTTATGTCGGCTAATTAATTGGAATTCCACTAACTCTAGTCTTTCCTTAGGAGTTGGCTAGGACTTGGGAAATCTAACCAATTGGTTCACTTGACTTTCCCTTGCTTACACAAAGGTTAACTAAGTGGGATTAATTTCCAGTCTTATAGGAGTAACTAGGATAGGACTTCCAAATTTTCATATTTTGCCAAGAGTTTATTTTATAGTTAATCATTTATTTTATTTGTCCTTTAATTTACTTATTCCCCACTTTCAAAACCCCAATTTACAAAACCCATAACCAATAATAAGAACATACCTCCCTGCAATTCCTTGAGAAGACGACCCGAGGTTTGAATACTCGGTTATCAATTTTAAAAGGGTTTGTTACTTGTAATAACCAAAACGTTTGTAAGAAAGGTTGATTGCTTGGTTTAGTAACTATACTTACAACGAGAGTTTACTATAACTTCTGAACCATCAATCTTCAGTTCTTCAAAATGGGTTGATAAACCACTATTTTATGGTTTATAATGTGTTTAATTGTGTGGTTTTATCATGATCTTTACCCACTTATTCATATAATTAGCATGCATTTATATTTCCTTCCTAAAACTATTACATGATTGAAAACTTACTTCCTAGAGACTTTTACTTAGGTATTTTAATTCTCCTTTATCCCATTTGATGCCGTGATCTGTGTGTTAAGTGTTTCAGGCTTTATAGGGCATGAATGAATTGGAGATTGGAAAGGAAGTTTGCAAAAATGGAAGGAATACAAGAAATTAAGGAGATGTCCAGCGAGGAGTGACGCGGCCGCATGGCTCACGCAACCGCGCGAAAGAGAGGAAATCACAGTGATGCGGCCGCATGGCTCACGCGACCGCGCGGATTGGAAAAGCATAAGTGACACGGATGCATGGACGACGCGCCCGCATGGGAAAGCAAAACACCGAATGACGCGTCCGCATGAATGACGCGACCGCGTGGCGTGCGCGATCTGCAGAATTTCAGAAGTCGCTGGCAGAGTTTCTGGGCCAGATTTCAACCCAGTTTTCGGCCCAGAAACACAGACTAGAACCAGGGAACATGCAGAAACGAGAGACACAATTCATTATGCATAATTTTTTAGTTTTAGATCTGGATTTACTCCTCCCCTAGGTTTTTCACTCACTTGAGCATTCATAATTAGCATTGGAAGATTTTGGCTTTAGCTTTTGAGAAGAGTCTACCTCCGGTACTAGTCATCTTATTTTGTTATTTACTTTTTATTTGTATTCTTCCATATTTTTAATCCCTCTAGAGTTGACATTGGATTATTTCTACAAGTTATTAATATAGACTATTTTATTTTCAATTAATCCTTTTATTATTATTTATCATGTCTTCTTTTATTTTCACCATTAATTCTGTGAAATTTATAATTATGATGAGTGAGTAGTCCCATGACTTGATTGGGGGATGATTGAAAGGAACCCTTGAGTTTAATTACTCAAGAGAGAAATTATAATTGGATTTATTATTGAATCACCCTCTAATCATTAACTCTAGTCCTTCCCAAAGGAGAGGATTAGGACTTATGACTAGAAACATATTTCCAACTTGCTTGACTTTCCTTTACCTAGTAAGGGTTAACTAAGCAGAGCGACTTCCAATTATTAATTAATCTTGAGAGTATTTCAACAAGAATAGGGCTTCCAACTAATCTAGCCCCAGTCAAGGCTTTTATTTAAAATTAGTTAAATTCTCTAGATTAATTCCCTGCTTATCAACTAAACCATTTTTGAAAATGCCCGATTGATAAAATAGCACATCTCCTTGCAACTCGTTGGGAGATGACCTGGGATTCATACTCCCAGTATTTTAATTTTCAATATTGTGACAACCCCTTTTAAATTGATACGCGGATTTTCGGCTGGTTAAGGATTGTACTTGCAACGTGTCCATATTAATAAATTCTTAACTCGCCAATTTCCATCACGTCAATTTTTGGTGCCATTGCCGGGGAGTTGCAACAGTGTGCTAGTTTATTGATTGGTATTTATTTAATTGCAATTTTTCTTTTTAATTTTGTTACCATGAGCTGTAGTTTCTCTCGTTAAATGACGTGTTCACTTCCTGATCCAAGCTTGCCAGTATTTGACCCTGAGATTGAGAGAACTATTTCACGTATAAGGCAAGATCGGCATCGGCGACTCTTCTTTGAGGACGAACCTGAACCGTCATCTAAGAAAGAAACAAGCTCCCTCTCTACTGATCCAGTTGATTTACGTGTAGGCGACATGGCAGCGCCTAGGAGAGTCACTATCCAGGAGGAAGGAGCCCCTAATTTTACGCTCCAACCATTCCAGGCACACCACCCAGCAGTAGCTGTAGATTTTGAAATAAAGTCTTCACTACTCAACTTGATGTCCAAGTTTCATGGCTTACCTGCTCAAGAGCCTATCAAACACCTGAGGGAGGGAGTTGCGGTGGTGTCTGGGTGGTTGAGGGTGGATGGCGGTGGCGCGATGGTGGCTGGTGGTGGGATGGTGGCTGAGAGAGGGAGTTGTAGAGATTGAGAGGGAAGGGGTTAGGGTTTGGGGCGCGACGGGGAATGGTCCGCGTGACATGGGATTAGTGATCACGAATCCATGCGAACGCGTGGGTCGCGCGATCGCGTGACTAAGGTGAAATGGGGATGACGCGGACGCGTGAAACATGCGACCGCGTCGCTGGAATTTGTGCTAGACGCATGATTCCAGCGTCATTTTAGCGGAACTTTCTGTTTGATAAAGGGGGTCATAAAATCCGTGCAACGCGATCACGTCGCTCACGCTTTCGCGTGGGATGGGGGTTGTGTAAGTGACGCGTTCACGTCAAGGACGCGTACGCGTGGGTTGTTTTGCGCTAATCGCACACTAGCCGCACGATTCCAACCCAACTTTCTGGGTGTTGGATCTTTACGCCGATATCCAGATCACGCGTTCGCGTGAATGACGCGGACGCGTGGGAAGTATTCTCCGCAAATGACGCGATCGCGTGGGGCACGCAGTTGCGTGTAACAATTTTGAGCCAAAGGCATAATTCAAGCTGTGCTTCAGCATAACTCTCTATTCACTTTCTTTTTCTTTTACTGCACTTGTGATGCGGACGTGTCAGCGATGCGGTCGCGTCGGGTGCTCTCTCCTCTCACTTTTTTTATGCAATTATGCAGTATGCAATGCTAATGAATAATATTCAGGTTCAATTGAAAAAAAAATAAAAATAAATAACACGAAATAAAAGTGAAAAAGAAACGACCATACCATGGTGGGTTGTCTCCCACCTAGCACTTTTAGTTAAAGTCCTTAAGTTGGACATTCGATGAGCTTCCTGCTAGGGTGGCTTGTACTTGAATTCGTCCAGGAATCTCCACCAGTGTTTGGAATGCCAGCATCCTCCGGGGTCCCAAACAAAGTACGTAAAGCCCTTGTGTGAGTTCAAATAGGCTTGCAGGCTCCCGGAGTGTTGAATGTCAGAATAGACTCCAGGATCCCAAACTTTTCTTCTACATCCGTCTTTGTCTTGATCTATATCTTTCCAGTCGGGTGATGAGTAATCCGAATTCTCACTGCAGTGACCAAACAGCTTCTAAGATCCTTTAAATTGAGCTTGACACCAATTCCTGCACCTCAAATTGAAGTGCGAAACCTCATTGAATCTTGCATACCAGAGCTGAGTGCGAGTCATTTCCCTTTTTCTCTTAAAGCCGCAAAGAGCTTTAAGCTGGCCATCTGTTTCAAGCAAACCATATTCAAGTGGAAAATTGAAGATGAAAGTCAAGGATTTTACCCACTTGAAGTTTGTGTTGGGTGGTAGTGGCCTTGGGGTCAGTGTTTTCAGTTGTTCTGCAAGCTCTACTCCCTTGTGGTCTTCTGTAAATTCCTCCACTTCTTTGCAAATTTCTTCAACTTCACCCATGTCTTGATCAAAGTCATTGATATCTTCCTCATCGCTTGAGTCATAAATAGGAGGTTGAGAAAAGTCGACCTCTGCATCATCTTCGTATTCACTTGGGGAAGATTCTTCAGTCTCAAAGAATTCACTTGCGGATGCAAGTTCATTACTAAGAGAACTCGACTCGCGATCATCGTCATCAAGGAAACTTGCTTCTTGGGTTATTCCGTCCAGTTCTTCATAAGATATCTGCATTGGAGGCTGCGCAACATCCTCTTTAGTATCAATTGTAACATCCTTGACGGAATTCTCCACAACTCTGGATTCAGGTGGCGGTTCGACGTCTCCTAAATCTTCAACCAACTATTCTTCTTCTACAATGACAGCGTCCTCTACTTGTTCCAGTACGAAGTTATGCTCTATGCTGTCCACTAGAGCTTCTAGTGTCTTTTTCGTGCTGTGTTCTTCATTAGATTCTCCACATGAAGCCATGGGAGTCTGTTGAGTGCCTGAACGTCTGGAAGATAATTGATTTATTGCTTGCTCCAGTTGATGAAGGGTTGCAGTAAATTGTTTTACTGATTCTTCGAGGCGAACCTGTGATTCTTGGCTTGATGGATATGGACATGGTGCATAGGGGTGTGGTGGTTCTTGGGAGTAAGTGGATTGGCGTTGGGGTGGATAAGGATCATATGGTGGCGAATGGTGAAAAAGAGCTTGTGAGTATGGTGGATTGAGGTTGTGTTGAAAGGATGGTCTCTGAGCACAGGGTGGGGATTGTTGGTAGCTGCAAGGCGGTCCACCATATCTATCAGCTTGGTATGCAATGTAGAATGGTCTTTGTCCATGATATCTAGGAGGGTGTTGTTGCCTAAAGGGGTGATCAGATCCTTGTGGCTCCATCCATCTTTGATTGCTTAGACCTTGATGCATAGTCCTGTTATAGCTTCCATTCCTTGCAACAAAATTAGAACCAAACTCAAAGCGAGAGGGGTGAGAAGTCATAGTTGCTATCAGAAATAAGAGGGAAGAGAAAGAACAAATAAACAAGTAAAAGAAAAATATTTACAATAACCAATAATAAGGCACACGTTTGTAATTCCCCGGCAACGGCGCCATTTTGAAGAACTGAAGATTGATGGTTCAGAAGTTATAGTAAACTCTCGTTGTAAGTATAGTTACTAAACCAAGCAATCAACCTTTCTTACAAACGTTTTGGTTGTCACAAGTAACAAACCCTTTTAAAATTGATAACCGAGTATTCAAACCTCGGGTTGTCTTCTCAAGGAATTGCAGGAAGGTATGTTCTTATTATTGGTTATGAGTTTTGTAATTTGGGGTTTTGAAAGTGGGGAATAATTAAATTAAAGGACAAATAAAATAAATGATTAACTATAAAATAAACTCTTGGCAAAATATGAAAATTTGGAAATCCTATCCTAGTTACTCCTATAAGACTGGAAATTAATCCCACTTAGTTAACCTTTGCGTAAGCAAAGGAAAGTCAAGTGAACCAATTGGTTAGATTTCTCAAGTCCTAGCCAACTCCTAAGGAAAGACTAGAGTTAGTGGAATTCCAGTTAATTAGCCGACATAACAATCAATCATGAATAGTTGATAACTCAAGAGCTTCCAGTTAATCAATTAAAGCCAATAATATAAAAAGCTAAATAAGAATCTTAAATATCTGGAATACCTCAAATAACATTCATTCAAAGCAGTAAAATCTAACATGGAAAAGTTCATAAGCCAATTGGGCAACATAAATCAAATACAAATAAAAGCATTAAAGTATCTCAATGTAGAAGAGAAGTCAAAATAAAGGAATATTGAACCTGATATGAAGATGAGATAAATCCTAATTTCTAAAAATCCTAATCCTAAATCCTAAGAGAGAGGAGAGAGCCTCTCTCTCTAAAAACTACATCTAAAACCTAAAATTGTGAGTTATGAATGCATGAATATGAATGGATGTATTTCCCCACTTTATAGCCTCTAATCTGTACTTTCTGGGCCCAAAACTGGGTCAGAAACAACCCAAAAATCGCTAATTTTGAAATCTGGTACGTACAGGTCGCGGGAAAGTGACGCGGAGGCGTCATCCACGCGTTTGCGTGGAATGAGATTCACAGATGCGACGCGGACGCGTCATCCACGCGTTCGCGTCACTTAAATTTGGAGCAGTTATAGCAAATTATATATTGTTGTGAAGCCCCGGATGTTAACTTTCCAACGCAACTGGAACCGCGTCATTTGGACCTCTATAGCTCAAGTTATGACCGTTTGAGTGCGAAGAGGTCAAACTGGACAGCTTAGCAGTTTCTTCAACTTCTTGTATTCCTTCCACTTTTGCATGCTTCCTTTCCATCCTCTGAGCCATTCATGCCCTGTAATCCCTGAAATCACTTAACACACATATCACGGCATCTAATGATAACAAGAGAAGATTAATATTAGCACATATCATCTTTTTGCCTCTCAAACTCACCAACAACACACTCACAAAGTAGAAGAGATTTTCTAATAACTCAATATATTTTCATTCATATGGAGAGATAATTAAAGTACACGGTGTTCAAGCCTTTATATAGGCAAAGTTTCATAATTAAATAATAATTCTTATAAGGGTTAAATATGATTTTGGTCCCTAAGGTTTAGGCCAAAAATTTTATTTTATTTTTAACAAAGATAGGGAGACTCAAACCCACAACCTCTTAGATGAGTATGGGGAGATTATGCCATTTGAGCTATAACTCATTGGCACCAAAAAATTTATTTGTCCCCAACCTTTTCTTGCATTTGAATTCATTCCTAAAGTTCAACTTGGTTTTAAAATTGTCATTCGGACCAAAATACCCTTCTTTAACAATCGTTCTCAAACAACCTTCTTTAACAAAATACTCAGTTTCTCTTCTTTTTTTTCTTCTTCTTCTTCATCCAAAATTTATGCTTTTGCTTCTACAGCCATTAAAATAAATTTAAATAAAATTATCATTAAGAAAATAAAGCATCATCAGCAACAAGGGTTTTCACAGCAACAACAACAACAATTAAAGTTTTTAAATAGAAGCAAAAGGAATAAATAAGAAACATCAGTAGCAGCAACAAGACACAACAATAGGACAACAAGAAAAACCAATGTAATAAACAAGAAATAGAAGCAGAAACCATTATTAAAGAATCAATAAATCTGCATTTCAAATATTCCAGAATCAATAAAATAAAAAATAGAAAGTAACACTAATTTAGAAGTGAAATGAATTAGAAGTGAATCAAGCAGAAGCATATATTCACTATAGAAGTACAAACAAAAAGAAGAAGCTGCAAAATGATGAAGATGCGAGCAACAGCGAGTGACAAGGAGTAGAGGCGAGTAGCGTGAAACAACGGTGAGCACGTGAGGAGCAACGACAAGCGGCGAGGAGTAGTGGCGAGCGAGCAAGGAGCGACGTGGCAAAGCTCGCCAAGAAACAGCAAACTGGAGGAGCCACCTACACGGCTCTGACCCCACCGTCCGATCTGCTTGCGTCGATGCTATCTCCACCATGCCTTCTCATGGACGTGTTGGCACTGGAGCAGAAACAACGACGGCAATGCGCAACATCTCTTTCACCGGTATCGTCGCCACCTTCCTCTTCCTCGTGCTTCTCTCTCTCTCTCTCTCTCTCTCTCTCTCTCTCTCTAGTGACTGCTTCTCTCTCTTTCGTTATTTTTTTCTTTTTTTTTAATTTTATAATTTTTGTTAGGGGTAATTTGATCTAGAATTTTAAGATTTAGGTAAAAAGGATAATTTTAAAACCAAGTTGAACCTTATAGATGAATTCGAATGCAAAGAAAAGTTGGGACAAATAAAATTTTTGGCTTAAACCATAGGAACCAAAATCGTACTAATCCTTCTTATAAAAACTAAGCACTAATTGTAATATTTCATGAAACTAGTAGAAACATATGACTAATCAAAATTCATATTCAAATTTGTTTCAAATTCTTCAAGTTTAGTCATCAACTTGAAGCTTATAAGTCATGATTCTTTTAATATGGAGATGATGAATGCAATTTTTTATATAAATATTTCATGGTTATTCCTTTATTTGTTTCATCAAAACCAATTGGACTTATAGTTTCTAATTTTGACTAGGAGATAAAATTTGACTTGTGATTCTTGTAGTTTCTAGTTTCATCACTTGTGATTCTGTAGCTTCTAATTTCATGATAATTCTAGTATGGTGCAAATTGATTTAATTTTTACTAGCACTAACTAACATGAAAAAACTATAGACAGACCAATACAACGAAACCCAATGAACAAACCAGATCAAAAGACAAAAAAAAAACTCAAACTTAATCCAACTGGTTAATCCACAATTATAAAATCATTAGTCACACAAATCCAGGATCCGCCAACCTCACATAACAAGATTATTATCAAGCATAACCCCATCGTTAAAGAAGCCAAACCACATGTCCCACTTTCGAACATAGTCGTCAACACCACCCATAACTTTACCTAGATTGCAACAATAATACACATAGACACTTTAAGGAAAATTGGGTGAACCCTTCCCCAGATGAATCAACTCAGGTGACAATGGAACACAAGGTGATGCCAACCTTTGACCTGGGAGCAAAGGAAGAACCTCCTAACTTCTTTTTCCACTATTCCTCCATATTTAGGCTTTGATAAATTGAGACATTACAAGAAAAAAGCCTGTGGCCACATGGTGCACGAAATTGTGATCAATACTTTTCACAACTCAAATAATTCCCGGTAATAAATCCAAAAACTTGGTGTTCAATACCCTGGCATAAACACAACTTCGCACAACTAACCAGCAAGTGCACTGGGTCGTCCAAGTAATAAACCTTACGCGAGTAAGGGTCGATCCCACGGAGATTGTTGGTATGAAGCAAGCTATGGTCACCTTGTAAATCTTAGTCAGGCAGTCTCAAATGGTTATGGATGATATATGAATAAAACATAAAGATAAAGATAGAGATACTTATGCAATTCATTGGTGAGAATTTCAGATAAGCGTTTAAAGATGCTTTGTCCCTTCCGTCTCTCTGCTTTCCTACTGTCTTCATCCAATCCTTCTTACTCCTTTCCATGGCAAGCTGTATGTTGGGCATCACCGTTGTCAATGGCTACAGTCCCGTCCTCTCAGTGGAAATGTTCAACGCACCCTGTCACGGCACGGCTATCCAGCTGTCGGTTCTCGATCATGTCGGAATAGAATCTAGTGATTCTTTTGTGTCTGTCACTAACGCCCCACAATCGCGAGTTTGAAGCTCGTCACAGTCATTCAATCATTGAATCCTACTCAGAATACCACAGACAAGGTTTAGACCTTCCGGATTCTCTTGAATGCCGCCATCAATTCTAGCTTATACCACGAAGATTCCGGTTAAAGAATCCAAGAGATAAACATTCAAGCCTTGTTTGCTTGTAGAACGGGAGTGGTTGTCAGGCACGCGTTCATAAGTGAGAATGATGATGAGCGTCACATAATCATCACATTCATCAAGTTCTTGAGTGCGGATGAATATCTTGGAATAAGAACAAGCTGAATTGAATAGAAAAACAATAGTAATTGCATTAATACTCGAGGTACAGTAGAGCTCCACACCTTAATCTATGGTGTGTAGAAACTCCACCGTTGAAAATACATAAGAACAAGGTCTAGGCATGGTCGTGAGGCCAGCCTCCCAATAATCTAAGAACTAGACGTCCAAAGATGATCCTAAGATCGAAAATGATCAAAAGATGAAAATACAATAGCAAAAGGTCCTACTTATAGAGAACTAGTAGCTTAAGGTTTACAAAGATGAGTAAATGACATAAAAATCCACTTCCGGGCCCACTTGGTGTGTGCTTGGGCTGAGCATTGAAGCATTTTCGTGTAGAGACTCTTCTTGGAGTTAAACGCCAGCTTTTGTGCCAGTTTGGGCGTTTAACTCCCATTCTTGTGCCAGTTCCGGCGTTTAACGCCGGGCATTCTTGAGCTGATTTGGAACGCCAGTTTGGGCCATCAAATCTTGGGCAAAGTATAAATTATTTTATATTGCTGGAAAGCCCAGGATGTCTACTTTCCAACGCCGTTGAGAGCGCGCCAATTGGGCTTCTGTAGCTCCAGAAAATCCACTTCGAGTGCAGGGAGGTCAGAATCCAACAGCATCTGCAGTCCTTTTCAGTCTATGAATCAGATTTTTGCTCAGGTCCCTCAATTTCAGCCAGAAAATACCTGAAATCACAGAAAAACACACAAACTCATAGTAAAGTCCAGAAAAGTGAATTTTAACTAAAAACTAATAAAAATATACTAAAAACTAACTAAAACATACTAAAAACATACTAAAAACAATGCCAAAAAGCGTATAAATTATCCGCTCATCACAACACCAAACTTAAATTGTTGCTTGTCCCCAAGCAACTGAAAATCAAATAAGATAAAAAGAAGAGAATATGCAATGAATTCCAAAAACATCTATGAAGATCAGTATTAATTAGATGAGCGGGGCTTTTAGCTTTTTGCCTCTAAACAGTTTTGGCATCTCACCCTATCCTTTGAAATTCAGAATGATTGGCTTCTTTAGGAACTCAGAATCCAGATAGTTTTATTGATTCTCCTAGTTAAGTGTGATGATTCTTGAACACAGCTACTTTATGAGTCTTGGCCGTGGCCCAAAGCACTCTGTCTTCCAGTATTACCACCGGATACATACATGCCACAGACACATAATCGGGGTGAACCTTTTCAGATTGTGACTCAGCTTTGCTAGAGTCCCTAATTAGAGGTGTCCAGGGTTCTTAAGCACACTCTTTTTGCCTTGGATCACAACTTTATTTCTTTCTTTTTCTTTCTTTTTCTCTTTCTCTCTTTTTTTTTTTCGTTTCCTTCCTCCTTTTTTTTTGTATTCACTGCTTTTTCTTGCTTCAAGAATCATTTTTATGATTTTTCAGATCCTCAGTAACATGTCTCCTTTTTCATCATTCTTTCAAGAGCCAACCAATCATGAACAACAAATTCAAAAGACATATGCACTGTTTAAGCATACATTCAGAAAACAAAAGTATTGCCTCCACATCAAAATAATTAATCTGTTATAAAAATCTGAAATTCATGCAATTCTTCTCTTTTTCAGTTAAGCACATTTTTTATTTAAGAAAGGTGATGGATTCATAGGACATTCATAACTTTAAGGCGTAGACACTAAGACACTAATGATCATAAGACACAAACATAGATAAACATAAGCATAAAATTCGAAAAACAGGAAAATAAGGAACAAGGAAATCAAAGAACGGGTCCACCTTGGTGATGGCGGCTTGTTCTTCCTCTTGAAGATCTTATGGAGTGCTTGAGCTCCTCAATGTCTCTTCCTTGCCTTTGTTGCTCCTCTCTCATGATTCTTTGATCTTCTCTAATTTCATGGAGGAGGATGGAATGTTCTTGGTGCTCCACTTTTAGTTGTCCCATGTTGGAACTCAATTCTCCTAGGGAGGTGTTGATTTGCTCCCAATAGTTTTGAGGAGGAAAGTGCATCCCTTGAGGTATCTCAGGAATTTCATGATGAGTGGGATCTCTTGTTTGCTCCATCCTTTTCTTAGTGATGGGCTTGTCCTCATCAATGGGGATGTCTCCCTCTATGTCAACTCCAACTGAATAACAGAGATGACAAATGAGATGAGGAAAGGCTAACCTTGCCAAGGTAGAGGACTTGTCCGCCACCTTATAAAGTTCTTGGGCTATAACCTCATGAACTTCTACTTCTTCTCCAATCATGATGCTATGAATCATGATGGCCCGGTCTAGAGTAACTTCAGACCGGTTGCTAGTGGGAATGATTGAGCGTTGGATAAACTCCAACCATCCCCTAGCCATGGGCTTGAGGTCATGCCTTCTCAATTGAACCGGCTTCCCTCTTGAATCTCTCTTCCATTGGGCGCCCTCTTCACAGATGTCTATGAGGACTTGGTCCAACCTTTGATCAAAGTTGACCCTTCTAGTGTAAGGATGTTCATCTCCTTGCATCATGGGCAAGTTGAATGCCAA